>NC_051390.1:10279184-10281684 GCF_015228065.2 Penaeus monodon | reverse complement strand
TGGGCGAACAAGCACGCCAAGGCCTCCCAAACGTCCAAAGAAGGGGAAAAAAATATATATATATAAAACAAATTTCGGCGGTGCAAGCTTTTCGCCGCCCGCAAGGTTGTGTATTTTTTTTTTCTTATTGTTCGCGTATCTTTCATCATTGGATTCGTCTGTGCAGCGTAAAGTGTTGCATTGTGCATCGATAATATCTACAATATGGGTTCTCGATCACTGGGTTACAGAGTGCTTATCAACGCCAAGGGTCGGGTCTTCGGTTGGACACATCGAAAACTACACGAATGGAACACAAAGGAAAACTTTTTTTTTTTACATCTCTTTCATCCTCCCTATCCCCCTTCTATCCATACCTAATCATCCAGCCCCTTCTTTCTTTTTTCTAAATCCAATCTCTATGCTTCTCTCTAGCCACTCCTACTTCTATCTTCCTTCACTAGCCCCTCCCACTTCTATCTTCCTCACTAGCCCCTCCCACTTCTATCTTCCTCACTAGCCCCTCCCACTTCTATCTTCCTCACTAGCCCCTCCCACTTCTATCTTCCTCACTAGCCCCTCCCACTTCTATCTTCCTCACTAGCCCCTCCCACTTCTATCCTTCCCTCTAGCCCCTCCCACTTCTATCCACTTCTATTCTCGCCTTCTGTTGTTCGACTGCTCTGAACAACAAAGTCGATTTGCAAAGAAAGAAAGAAATAAGTAAAATACGATACAACAGACCCTCTTAAAAAAGAAAAGAAAAAATAAATGGGCGTACGTTTCTCAAAAAAAAAATTCCCGTTAATTTCTCGATAACATCCGGGTCGCATTTCTTAAGGGAAAACGAGACCTGGAATCGATGCCCCTTTCATATATTCCTTGCCTTGCATCCCCCTCCTCCTCCTCCTCCTCCTCCTCCCTCTCTCCCTCTCCCTCTCCCTCTCCCTCTCCCTCTCCCTCTCTCTCTCTCTCTCTCCTTACCCTTACCCCCCCCCCCCTTTAAACAGAGCTACCCCCCTTCGACTTTCCACGCCCCTCCCCCCTCCCCGCCCTCTAATTCGCAATAAGCCAACGATTTTGCTATGTTCAAACGCAGTCACGTGATCTCTCTCTTAAGCATTCTGAACACAATATAGATCCTCGGTCTTTTTTTTTCTAACCTGATCTCACATTTCCTAATTTGGATATGGGGGGGGGGGGGAGAAGAAGATGGTATGTAAGGACAAGGAGGAGATTGATCAGTGCATTATTTTTCTTCTTTACGATAAGAAATATATGATATTCGAGGAATTCTGTGAAAAAAAAGTTTAAATTTGCTCGATCTCTCTTACGCATGTTCGTGGCTGTACATACATGTGTACGTTGCAATCTTCCACCATGTACGTTCCAACCGTGTATACATGTGTCGGATTATCCAATATACGCGCCATGCAGGATGTAAAATCATTTTCACCAGACACAATGTAAAGCAATCTCATCAACTCTATTGCCATGAATACATTAATATGAACGGATGATTCTAACACGACTGACTGCATAAACGAACACCCGCAAATATAAGCGAACGCACGAAATCGAATGCATATATGAATGAACGCAGCAAATTGCATGATCGGAAATGACAGCATGGCAGATTCGAACAAATGGATTCGGACGCAGGATTAAACGCGTTCGGATCGGTGAGCGAGAGACGCGCGGAATACTCGTCGTTCACATAAGTTTCGCGACGACTTACGGTTCGTCGTTTATTAATGCGTAGAAAGGTAGTCAAAAGCCATAGCGGTTTAAGGCGAGATATGAGGGAGGGAGGGAGAGGGAGGGAGAGAGGGAGGGAGAGGGAGAGAGGGAGGGAGAGAGGGAGGAGAGAGGGAGGGAGGGAGAAAGAGAGAAAGGGAGAGAGAGAGAGAGAGAGAGAGAGAGAGAGAGAGAGAGAGAGAGAGAGAGAGAGAGAGAGAGAGAGAGAGAGAGAGAGAGAAGAGAGATTCAGGAGCTATATATTCTGCTACGTTCCTCAAACAAAGAAAATAAATGCGTTAAAATGAAAACTTGAATAATAATAATAATAATAATAATAATAATAATATGTGACACGCTACAACTAATTCCACACAGAAAAAAAAGAAAAGAAAAGAAAAAAATTGTTTCCTCACCTTCAGGAAAACCAAGTTAAAGTTGGTGAACAGCAATCCGAACGCACACAAGACACACACACACACACACAAAGAATAAATAAAAAATAAAAACAGAAAAAAACGCAAAGGACAACAACTCGAAATTGCTCGGGATTGCTCACTAAATCCCGGATTTAGCATTCCCCCAAAAAACGACTCCTGGCAACGCGACGGAAGCTATTGCCGGTCAAATAGTCTAGGAAAAGCTGGATTTTTGATAGGGGAGAACCGTCTTTAAAAAAGAAAGGTCTTTTTCTGTCCTTTCATGTCTCTCTATATCTTTTTTTTTCTGTCTTTTTTCTATCTATATTTATTTTACTCTTGTATTTTCTTGTTCTCTTTTTCAT
>NC_051390.1:10249184-10269184 GCF_015228065.2 Penaeus monodon | reverse complement strand
GAAGGAGAGAGAAAAAGAACGAGAGAGGGAGGGAACAAACAAGCGAGCGGGCGAGCATGAGAGAGAGAGAGAGAGAAGAGAGAGAGAGAGAGAGAGAGAGAGAGAGAGAGAGAGAGAGAGAGAGGAGAGAGGAGAGAAAGAGGAGAGAAAGAGAAGAGAGAGAAACGCAAGAGAGAAGAGAGAAAACGAGAGAGAGGAATTTGCAAAGAAAAAAAAAATAAATACCAAAAAGGAAATAGACAGCCATACGAAACGCAGGAAAGGTCAGCCCCAGCGTGACGGGGGCAGCAGTCGTAAACAAAGACCCCCCCCCCCCCCCACACACACACACTATCCCAGCCCCCCCCCCCTCCCCCCGAACTCCCGCATCTACCCCCGAGGTGACCAAATGCGTCATTCGCGCCGGGGGAGAAAAATGCAAAAGGTCCAGCGCCAACAAAAACCTCGACTTAGTCTCCAACAATGCACCAACAATATGCCACAAACAGCGTGGGACCGAAAGGGAAACAATTAACTGGCGCACTAAGGCCTTCGCTCGTTTTGTTTTTCGTTTTTTTTCTCTTTTTTTTTCTTATTCTTCTTCATTCTGCCCCCCCCCCCCTCCCCCCCTCCCACATTTTTTTTCGTCGTCCGCCCAGCATTCCACAGGAGTCAGAGAGGGAGGAAGGGAGGGAGGAAGGGAGGGAGGGAGGGAGGAAGGGAGGGAGGAAGGGAGGGAAGGAGGGAGGGGAGGGAGGGAGGAAGGGAGGGAGGGAGGGAGGGAGGGAGGGAGGGAGGGAGGGAGGGAGGAAGGGAGGAGGAAGGGAGGGAGAGAGGAGTAAACAGAAGGGTAAAGGGAAGAGGGAAGGTAGGGAAGGGAGAGAGGGAGATGATAAAGAAAAGGGAAAAGAGAGAAGAGAAAGGGACTCCGGAAAGGAAGGGGAAGGGGAAGGAAGGAGGAACAGAGAAAGAAAAAGCGCAGAGGAAGGAGAAAAAGAGAAAGAAAGGAGAAGGGAAAGAGGAAAAGAGAATGGAAAAGGAGAAAAGGAGAGAACTGACAGAAGAGAAGTAGGAGAATGG
Organism: Penaeus monodon; assembly: GCF_015228065.2. Lineage (NCBI taxonomy): Eukaryota > Metazoa > Arthropoda > Malacostraca > Decapoda > Penaeidae > Penaeus > Penaeus monodon. The sequence goes on along the minus strand of NC_051390.1, from coordinate 10,268,125 downwards.
AGAATAACACTTTTTTTTCATGGGTGGGTGGGGGGTGGGGGGGGGGTTCCAGGGGTTAGATAAAGGCTGTAAAAAAAAAGAAAAAAAACAAAAAAAAAAACCTTTGACCTCATGCCAGAGCAACCTCTGAGACAGCACTGACCTTTTGCCGCCAATTTTGGACTTCGAAATGTTGCTAAAGAAAACCATCAGCGCGACGCCTTTCTTACGGGCGGAGGCGAATGGGCGAGGAGATGCACAAGGAAAGAAAGAAGAATGACAAAAATAATACGAAAAGAGGGAAAAAAATTAATGAAAGAAAAGAAAGAAAAAAGAAAGAGATGGAAAAGGGTGAAAAGTTGACTAACAAACAAACAAACACCAGACAAATATCACTCAGAAATTTATTAACAACTTCCCGAAAAAACTAAAGCAATATTTCCACCTGTCCATCAAAACCACCGATTGTACGTAACGCAAGGCGCACCACAGGCGAAATAAGTCATTTCCTTCTATATTAACAAGCGTATCCGTGCCATAGTGTCATAGGGCCAATACTTAAATAACTTAGAAGTCTCCTGGCGTAAAGTTGTCTTTTAATGGCCGTGATAATCGCACTGACCCCCCCCCCAAAAAAAAAAAAAAAAAAAAAAAAAAAAAAAAAAAAAACAGTATGTTATGTCGTGGCACCAAAAGCAAAAACAACAAAGAAACAATCTATAAGACAGGAATTGCAACGGTATTAATAACAGAACAAAAAATAACGAAATAACTATTGACAGCCACAGCATGGAAGAAGGCCAAAGAAATTAATAAGACCACTTGGACCGCTGGCGAGGGAAAACCTCTCGTTCTCGTTTAATAAACAACGTTCCTTCTCGAACCAATTTCTGGTCCCCCTAAAATCGAAGCGCGTGGGGGGGGGGAGGGGGTATGGGCGGCCACCACACCACTTGACCCATGCGTACAGTCATTTACCAGAGGGCGTGACCTTCCTATTAACTTCCCAACTTCCTTCCCGGTCACACTCCACGCTCCCGTTCCGCGGACCTTTCCTTCCCCCTTCCTTCCCCTCTCCTGCCTGCTTGTCCGGTTCCTTCCTCCGAGGACACTTCCCTTTCCCTTCTCTTCCCCTTCCCCTTCCCCTTCCCCTTCCCCTACACAGCCCTGCCTACGCGTCCTTACCCTTTCCCGGGGCTCGAGTCCAGCGGAGCGTGCCCCCCTGGGAGCCCCGAGACGCCCATGAGTGACCGGAGAGTAATCGCGTGGCATTGGGCATCCCCGCCCCACCCACGGCGCAGCGTGGCGGCGACCCTGAAGCCAACAGGACACGAAACCTCCCCACATATAGGCAGGGCGGGCGGGACGGGCGGCGGGGAACTAGGCTGGGTCGCCGCCGCCGCCCGCCCGCCCGCCCGCCGCCCATCCCCGCCCCTCCTCCTCCCCCTCCTCCACACCCCCGGCCTTTTCCCCCAATCCGTGTCTGGCTCCTTCGCCCACCAACTGCCCCGTGAGTCATGCAAGTCGACACCTTATTAGTACTCTTTTTCTCTGCAGGATTAATCTCTTTTCAATCTTGCCTTCTGCTGTCCTTCTGCATTCTTCGGTTCGCCTTAACTTTAATCTTTGTGTGTGTGTGTTGGTCTGTATCCATACACCATATAAATGTGAATATATAAGTGTATGTGTGTATATGTATGTATGTATGTGTATCTACCTATCTATATATGTGTAATATTATATATATATATATATATATATATATATATATATATATATATATATATTTAGTGTTTGTGTGTGTGTGTGTGTGTGTGTGTGTGTGTGTGTGTGTGTGTGTGTGTGTGTGTGTGTGTGTGTGTGTGTGTGCGTGTCTGTGTAAATGTATATGCATATGTATGTAAATGTGTGCATATGTGTATGTATATGTATATGTATATGTGTATATGTATATGTGTATATATATATATAGTCAAGTGCTGGTCCCAAGCCCGGATAAAGGAACTGGGGACCCTACCACGTACTCACTCCAAGAGCATCACAACATGAAAACTACAATTAACTATCATGCTGTGACCACGGCGGCTCAGACATGAACCTACCGTAAAAAAAAAAAAAAAAAAAAAAAAAAAAAAAAAAAAAAAAAAATATATATATATATATATATATATATATATATATATATATATATATATATATATATATATATTACACACACACACCCACGCACCACACACACACACACACACACACACACACACACACACACACACACACACACACACACACACATGCACGTATGCACGCACACTTTCGCGTACATATGAATGCGCATGTTGCATTTTCTGTTCCCTCCTCCTCCTTCCCCCTTGGATAGCAAACGCCGGCCCCGAATCCAGCCCAATGAGGAAGTCTGAACCACCGGCAAACCGAGCAAGTTTCCACCACACGTCATCCCCCTTTTCCCTCCCTCTCCCCTCTCCATACCCAACCCCCCACCTGTGACACATTTCCCGCCCACAGACACGACACCCATCGGGGAAATGAGACGCAATCACGCCCTTTGGTCTCCCCAAGGCCAGCGCGCCACCGGCCGGCCCACCACGACGACGACGACGACACAGGTTCTGATCAACAACAACAAACACCGAGAGGAAAACGCAGACTGCTCGAGCGCCGGGATAATGGCAGGTCAGAGGTGAGCCAAGCGGAGCAGGTTTCCCCCTCCCTCTCTCTTCTCCCTGCTCCCCCTACCACTGCTCCACTTCTCCTTCCCGTCCCCTTACCCTCCTCCCCTTAACCCTCTCTCCTCCCTCCGATCCTACTTTGTCCACTCCCACTTCTCCCCTCCCCTCCCCTCTCCTCCCCCCAACCCCTTCCCATCCCCCTCCTTCCAGTCTTGTTCCTCCTCCTTGCCGATGCCCGCTGTGCCTTGCCAGTCGTGTAAATAAGTCCGGGTCCTCATTTGCATTCAGCTCAGAGGGACACTTCTCTTGCCAGGGCTTGGTCTGGGGTTTCATGACTGACAGCGTTAAGTGAAGCAGCCTGTTGTGCCGTGGTTTAAGATATCGCCCTAAAATATATAAATATATATACTGTAAGTGCGCGCACACACACACACACACCACACACACACACACACACACACACACACACACACAACACACACACACACACACACACACACACACACACACACACACACACACACACACACACACACACACACACACACACACACACACACACACTATACGTGCACATATAAAATGCCGTCTGTATCAACAGGTATAGTCACGTACGCATCTAGTCACACACACACATCAACTTTCTCTCCTCGACTTTGATAACCGTCACCCATTCATGTCTACTCGTGGACGAAATAACCATTCATGCTGCGAAATAACCATTCACCGTTCCTCCTCATACTTGACATGCTCTCGAAACACCTGTTGCAAACGGGCACCGTCTTGAGAACAAGGAACAGTCATATCCATACAGCCGGAAAATAATTAAATGGACACACACACACTTTTCATACTCATAACACGGGATACGACACCTGTACATAAATAACCGTACGTCCACGCCACAGGTTTCGCTGTCACGTCCCGCTAAAGAATGTGTTTATCTCTCTCACAAATGTAAACAGAGCTAAACGCCATGTCACGTGCCACACCCCGCTAAGGCCGCCCTTGAAGCCGTGCCCCACTGACCTTCCCGCACACTTGGGCAGTCCGGCCCGCAAGACCTTAGGGTAGGCATTGGCATACTTTATGATGAAGGCGAGTCAGGGAGTCGAAGAATCATAAGCAAAAAAGAGCTAAAGAGGTAAGGAACTAAAAGAACCAAAGAACTAAAAAAAGCTGAAAAGCCTAAGAGCTAAAGAGCCAAAGAACTAAAGAGCTATAGAGCCAAAGAGCTAAAGAGGTAAGGAACTAAAAAACCAAGAACTAAAAAGCTAAAGAGCCTAAGAGCTAAAGAGCCAAAGAACTAAAGAGCTATAGAGCCAAAGAGCTAAAGAAGTAAGGAACTAAAAAACCAAAGAACTAAAAAGCTAAAGAGCCTAAGAGCTAAAGAGCCAAAGAACTAAGAGCTATAGAGCCAAAGAGTAAAGAGTAAGGAACTAAAAAACAAAGAACTAAAAAGCTAAAGAGCCTAAGAGCTAAAGAGCCAAAGAACTAAAGAGCCAAAGAGCCAAATAACCCACGAACCCGAGCCACGAACCCAAAGACCCCCCTTAGGACCCAAAGAGTCGCAGACCCAAAGAGCCAAAGAGTCACACCACCGAACCACCGAAGAACCAAAGACTCAGCGTCCCACAGAACCACAGAACCACAGAGAGCAAACCAACCCGACGCCTTCATGACCTCCGAAGAGAACCAGGCACCCTGAGGCCCGAGGAACGAGCCCCAGAGTGCAGTAAACACAGTAAATCAACGAAGTAGCCCAAGGAGGTGATCGGCCGATAGCTCGTAATGACGTCAGCGGATTCCGGCGATCGGGGTTTCCGATCTGCTCATAAAGACTTTCCAGGTGTCAATTCGGGGGCGAAGAACAAACCGTTTGTCTATTTATTTATTTACTTGTTTATTTGTTTTAGAGGGAATAGAAGGCGACCTCGGAGGCACCTGCCGCTTTCACCTTCTGCCATGGAACTTTTGCTTACAAAGCGAATTATGTATTTTGATGATGGTGATTGTGATTATTATGGTGGTGATAATGATGATGATGATGATGATGATGATGATGATGTCGATAGTGATAGTGATAATAATGATGTCGATAGTGATAATGATGATGATAATGTCGATGATAATGATAATGATGCTCATGATGATAATGATTATATGACGATCACGACAGCGACCATGATTCACCGAAACGAAAACGGAGATGGCACGCCTAAGTCGTGATCGTGCTACTACTGACCATTTAACACGATGATGACGACCATCGATCAGACTACCTTTGATAATGAGTATTTCCTCATGCCCTTCGATGCCACGCCTTTCGGGTACAGACGGCGACGAAGCTGATCTTAATTGGGGCACGAGCAGGCCGACCTCATTAAGAGAAAAAAAAAAAATAAAATACTCGACAAAAAATTAGCAGGTGTAAAACTGTCCAAATCCAAATTGCACTCGCAACGAATTATTTGGCTGTTAAGATGGCATAAAAAAATCAATCAAAAAAATATACCTATCCTCGGTATAAATATCCCTCCCCCCTATTCGATACTTTTTATTTATTTATTTATTTAAGAAATAAATGCAAATACAAACATCCAACAATCCAACAACTCCAATTTTTATTTATTTATTTATTATTCATTTATTTAAGAAATAAATGCAAATCCAAACGACCAACAACCCAACACACATAGAAAACGGAAACACAGACGCAAAATAACCCGCGTATTGCAAGCGCCCGCTCGCTATCGTGACGTCATCAACTTGCGTCATCGAGCGGGAGACGGAAAAGGGGCGCCGGCGGACGTCTATCTCCCGACCGATCTCAATAGCCGACTTGGGATCCTCAGCGGATCTCAATTACGCAAGATTCTTCGGAAGATCGGCTGCGTTTTTTGGTAGGGAGGGGGTTGGGAGCAAGTAAGAAAGAAGAAAAAAAGGAACAGGAAGAGGGAAAGTGAGAGAGTGAGAGAGAAAGAGAGAGAGAGAGAGAGAGAGAGAGAGAGAGAGAGAGAGAGAGAGAGAAAGAGAAAGAGAAAGAGAAAGAGAAAGAGAGAGGAGAGAGTAGAGGAGAAGCGAAATAAGAAAGAAAGAAAGAAAGAAAGAAAGAAAGAAAGAAAGAGGAGTAAGAGAGAACAGAAAGATATAGCCCGTTAACTTGAAGTGACGTGCTATTTAAACACAGCCTACCTGAGCTTACCTGAGCCTACCTGTACGCGTAACCAGACACGTGTTCACGAAGCCAAGATGGATTAATCACGTCCACGCACGAGAAATGGCCTAATATAATCACAACCTTTTTTAAGGCTAATAGAAAGTACATAATAAATCCCCATCAACCTTACAGTTATTTCCCAGCTTCTTACTACTTTCGCGACCCTCGAGCTATAAAGAGCGCAGTTTACCACAGATCAATTAAGCTTTTGTTGATTACTGTGACTCCAACGTCAATTTGAAAATAACGCAGCCACCAACCTCAAGACCCGACCTCTTCCCCAAGGAGTAACAAGAGAGAATTCATTAGTTCTCAAGGTTGCTACAAGGTGGAAAAAATTTGCCATTTTCCTTGAAGGATACGCCACCTCCCCCCCCCCTTCCCCACCGACACGCACGCACCCTCCCTCCCCCCCCCTCGAAGGGATCGTCCAAGGAAGCGTCGACGAGCAACAGCAGGGTCTTGAGAGCTCCGGGAGGCGGCGGTTCCCACAAACACCTCCAGGGGCGTCTGCATCACCCCCCCGCCCCACCCCACCCATACCCCCTAACCCCTGGTCACTCTCCCTTTCCCTCACACCATTCCCCATTATCTGCACCCTATTCCCCACATATTACCCCCCTACCCGTTACCCCCTCATTCCCCACCCGTTGCCTCCTCTCCGTATCCCCCATTCCCTACCCATGGCCCCCTCCTTACCCCCTCATTCCCCACCCGTTGCCTCCTCTCCGTATCCCCCATTCCCCACCCATGGCCCCCCTCCTTACCCCCTCATTCCCCACCCGTTGCCTCCTCTCCGTATCCCCCATTCCCCACCCATGGTCCCTCCTCCTTACCCCTATTCCCAAGTCCCCCCTCTCCTAACCCACCACTCCCCGTCCATGGCCCCCTCCCTAGTACAGCTCCAAAGCAACATGCAACTAATCTACCGTGGTCTTTGTTGCACCAATGAAAGAACTTAATGGTGGGACTTCCTCGAACGGAATCTGCGTGCGTACAGCGGAGAAATTACAGCTTAATGGACCGAGAATTAGGCGTTTCAATGGTTTGGCGAGGGTAAAGAAATCTGTTTTGTGTTATATGACTTAGAGATGCTTCGTTGATGATGATATGAAATGAACTCTCTCTCTCTCTCTCTCTCTCTCTCTCTCTCTCTCTCTCTCTCTCTCTCTCTCTCTCTCTCTCTCTCACTCACTCACTCACTCACTCACTCACTCACTCACTCACTCACTCACTCACTCACTCACTCACTCACTCACTCACTCACTCACTCACTCACTCACTCTCACTCAGTCACTCCATTAAACTATATATCTATACATATACATATAAATAAATAGCAAAAGAGACATACCGAAGGATGCAGTCAACGAAGCGAAGGCAGTGGCTTTAACACAACACAAACAAGCGTCAAAAATATAAAGAACAAGAAAACAGGGCAAGCACGGACCGCCGCAGGGAAACCCTGATGCGTCGTTGTCAATATTGATCGTCACAAAAACTTTAAAATAAGGAAAAAAAAAATAGAAAAGAAAAAATGAAATCTATGATAAATCAACGAATAAATAAATCAGACAATAACAACAAAACAAGGTAAACTGCGAATGGAAGAAATAAGAATAAGAAAAAAGAAAAGAAATAGAAAACGTATCTTGAAAACCTCAAAACAATACTGCCACAATAACGAAAAAGATGGCCCACTGCTCTGCATCTGGTAACACTGCTTGCTGGTTCCGTAATCACACACACGAAGACGGGAAGGAGAGGGGAAGGGTGGGGGAAAGGTAGGGGAAGGGTGGGGGTAGGGTGGGGGAAGGGTAGGGGAAAGGTAGGCGAAGGGTAGGCGAAGGGTAGGGGAAGAGGTAGGCGAAGGGTAGGGGAAGGAGAGGGGAAGGGCAGGATGGGTATTTAATAAACGCAAAAAAAGGAAAAACAAAGAAGAAAAAAAGAACCTAATTGAATGTCAGAGGAGGAATATGAAACTGTACACAAACCAGTCTGCAAAAGGACGTCAATCGAGCACCTGTGACGTCATCCTCCTTACGTTACGAGCGCACCTGGTCAAGATGACGTTCATTATGAGGCGCAGAGGATAAGGAGGCCTAAGCAAAACTGACAAAATTTATTCCGAATTTATCGTCTCATTATCGATTCCTCGTGTGATTCAGCTTTTTAGACTGTTAATTAAGAGGTGTATTTAGACTTCGACTTTCTCTGCATTCTCCTCGATGGAAAATGGGAAGAAGGGAAAGAGGAATAATGGAAGTGCGAACAATGAAGAAGAAGAAGAAGAAGAAGAAGCAGAAGAAAAAGAAGAAGAAAGAAAAAAAGAAGAAAACTGCCTGGCACAAACGCGGAAATAAATCAAGCAAAGAGAAGTTAAATATATAAACAAATAAAAGGAAGACAACAACAGAACGGAACAGAAACGACCAAACAAACAACAATTGCAACAGTGCAAAAACATCTACACCAAGAACTAATCACCATAATATCAATAACAATAATGATAATGATATTAACGCACACTAGATCACACCCATAATGACACTAACGCACAAGAAAGACAGAAAAAAATGAAATAAAAACAGCGTGCGCCAAGCCCTCTCCAGGACTCCCAGAAGCGAGCGATCCTTATGAATCCTCGGGGCCCGTAAACAAAGCCAGCTAGGAGACGTGGGCGCATCCTTTTACGCCCCCACGCACCCTCCTACATTCCCTTTCCTCCCTTATTCCTCTCCCTTTCCCCTCCCCCCTTCCCTACCTTCTGTCGCTTCCCCCTTCGCCCCCTTCCTACCTTCTGTCGCTTTTCCCCCTCCCCATCCTCTGTAGCTTCACCCCTCCCTCCCTCTCCCTCTCTACGTCTATCTTTATCCCATTCCCTACCCTCTCTCCACCCCCCTCTTCCTCTCTCTCTCTCCTCTCCTTCTCTCCTCCACCTACCTTCCTATACCCCTCACGCTCTCCCTTCTCCCCTCCCCTACCCCCTCACGCACTCTCTCTCTCTCTCTCTCCTCTCTCTCCTCTCTCTCTCTCTCTCTCTCTCTGTCTCCTTCCCCTATCTCTCTATACACCCTCTCCCTCTTCTTTTCCCCCTTCCCCCTATCCCGAGGAGTCCCAATCTAACTTGCCTTGTTCTACATTTATTTTTTCGTTTTCCTGCTTGCATTTTCCAGTTCTTTTCCTTCCTCTTTTCGATTTCTTATTTTTTTTCTCCTGTCCATTTCTTTTTTTTTGGGGGGGATCTACTTACATTTTTTTTATTAGTCTGGTTTCTTCAGGTTTTAAGTTCTTTTATTCTTCTTTCTGATTCTCCTTATTCCTTTCCTTTCCTTTCTTTCTGCATTCGCATCGAAGTTCGAAGACAAACACACCTTTAACTCACGCCCACACACCTTCCCTACTCCCGCTCACTCCCGCCCACACTCGTCTGCATGAAACATCCCTCTAGCTCACGCCCACACACCTTCCCGACCACGCCTATTCACGCCCACACTCATCTACACAGAGCACCCCTCTACCCCGCGCCCACACACCTCCGCCACGCCCACTCCCGCCCACACCCACCTGTATCGATGCGGATCTTCTATATCTGACTCGGGTGTAAACATCCCTTCGCTTGTGTCCGAGTCCGCGGATATGGCTTCGACAGGCGTCAGAGTCGTTAATCATAATATCTTAAAAGGGTTTTAAAGGTCAGGGAAGCCGGATTTTCGTGCATCTAAAACAGCCGAAAGAAATTGTTGATTCTATATCTTCTTGCGGTGCGTGAAGACTTAATAATGGTATATAATCAAATTAAAAAAATGAAAATAAATCTTCAAAGACAAATCAAACAAAATGGGACAATCCAATGACACATGATGAAAAGAGCTAAGAAACACAACGTTCCATCCCATTCTATATAAACGCACAACACAGATTTCAACGTCAAATTTCTCTATCATAATGACTTAGGAAATAATACCGACACGTTAGCTGCATATCTTGAACTGCGGGGGTCATAATTCTCATGAAAACCTTCTCTATCTATCACAGCAAACACTCTTCTCCGCCGATCACAAGGGTGAGAGTGAGAGATAGAGATAGAGATAGATAGAGATAGATAGAGATAGATAGATAGATAGATAGAGAGGAGAAGACTGGAGAAGGCAAGAGAAGACAAGAAGAGAGAGAGGAGAGGAGAGAAGAGAGAAGAGAAAGAGAAGAGAAGAGAAAAGAAAAGAGGAGAAAGAGAAGAAAAGAGAAGAGAAACATAAATAGAAAGAGAAGAGAAAATAGAAAATAAAACAAAAGACGAAAAAATATATATAGAGAGAGAAACTTCAACCCATGAGACATTGAGAAATTAGAAAAGTGGACAGCACAAAGGCGGAAATCAGAAACTCGCCATTACGGAACGACCTCTTTAAGATAATGAAAAGCCTTTAAAAAAAAGGGAACTTAATGAGCCTATCACACCTGTAATGCCGTAGCGAGAAATGGCACCATGACTTGCAAGTATTGTGCCACCCCCTCCTGTCTTTCTTCGCGGCCCGCACTTATTCCACTTTTTCACGGAGCTTCGTTTCAGAAAGGCGTAATTATCTAAGCTATTTGTTCGTTTACTTCAAATGTGTTCATTTCCTCACCACCACTTTTTAGAAATGATTATCCATATTATCCAGATTTCTTTAATTTTCCTCGTTTCCCAATTCGTGGTTTTCAAAGTATCTTAGTTATTTAAATAAAGAAAAGATAAGTCGGGAGTTGCTACGTCCAAACTATACATTGATGATATCTGTCTATTTCGAGTCACATGTCTTCGAATTGAAGAAAAAAGAAGAGTAAAAAAAAAACCGGTGTATTATTTACTCAAACGAATGTAATATCAACAGTCTGTATATACATGTCATGTCATTCTTTTTGTGTCTGTCTATCTAATCTGTGTACTGTCTCTTTGCCTGTATATCTGTTTGTCTCTCCTTTCTCTCTCTCTCTCTCTCATTCTCTTTCTCTCTCATTCTCTCTCTCATTCTCTCTCCCTCTCTCTCATTCTCTCCCTCTCTCTCTCATTATCTCCCTCTCTCTCTCATTCTCTCCCTCTCTCTCATTCTCTCCCTCTTTTTCTCTCGGTCGTTCCTTTCTCCCTTACTTTACCTCCTAAAAAACCATTACCATTATCAGCGTCCCCAGCAATCCCAACTCAAACAGACCTTCCTCTCCCTCTCCCCCTTCCCCCTACCTCTCCCTCTCCCCCTTCCCCCTACCTCTCTCTCTCTTCCTCTCTCCCTCTCCTCCTCCCCCTCTCCCTCTTCCCCTCCCCCTTCCCCTTTCCCTCTCCCCCTTCCCCTTTCCTTCTCCCCCCTCCCTAGCTCTTAGCACCCCGAGGTCCTCATCAGCTCCATCTGGCAGAAGCATCGAACTCGTCACGAACAGGGATCGACCGAGACAAAAGTCATGCTATAAACGACATCTCTTTTTTTCGACGTTTTTTTTTTTCTTTTTTTTCTAAAATCCCAGCCACAGATCCTTCCATGACACAGCCACCCTGTAGGAGTCAGTGTCCCCTCCCTTCTCCTGGTCCTTTTCCATTTTCTTCTTGTTCTTCGTTTCCTTCTTTCTCCTTCTCTTTATACTACTTTTATCTTATTCTCCACCTCCTCTTTCTCTTATTCTTCACCTTCTCTTCCTCTTTTTTTTATCGTATTCTATTCTTCGTTCCTTCGTCTCCCCTTCTCCTCCTCCTTTTTCTGCTTCTTAATCTCCTACTATTCTTCATTCTCCGTTTTCCTTTCTTCTGCTTCTTAACAACCCCCTCTTCTTCATTCTCCTTCGTCTTCCTTTCTTCTCCTTCTGTTTCTACTTCATAATCCCCCCTTCTTCTTCTTTCTTTTTCATCTTCCTTTTTTCTACTTTTTCTTTTACTCCATCTATTCCTCCTCCTATCACCCCCCCCCCCACCTCCTCGATCAAGGGAGGAGACAAATGTGAAGAAAATGATTGCGAGGTTTGCAATGACTCAATGATAAAACGACCTTAAGATACCGTGTTTTTTTTTTCTTTTCTTTTTTCGTTTCGTCTCCCCTCCCCTCCCCGTTCTCTATTCCCTCCACCTGCGTCCACATTGCGGAAAAGTGGTTCTCATTTTCCACTTGATCAGAACGCAAGTGAGATATCCGTTCCACTTTCAACACAATCTCAATATATATGTATTTTTTAGAAATTTCCAATCACGAGGTAGTTTAAATCTGACAGTTCAAAGTTGACCATATTCTTTCTCTCTCTCTCTCTCTCTCCCTCTCTCTCCTCTCTCACTCTCACCCTCTCTCTCTCATCTCTCTCTCATCTCTCTCTCTCTCTCCTCTCACACACACACACACACGCACACGCACACGCACACGCACACGCACACGCACACGCACACGCACCACACGCGCACACACGCGCGCGCGCAGAGACGACCACATGCACGTACAGGCGCAGTTAAACGCAAACAAATGTATACGTACAACATACGCACACGTATACGCACAAACGTGCATACATTTTTACAGAGAGAGAGAGAGAGAGAGAGAAGGAGGACGAACGACGGAGAGAGAGAGAGAGAGAGCAGAGATGGAGAGTAAAGAGGAGAAGAGAGCGAGAGAGAAGATGAGAGAGAGAGAGAGAGATGACGAGAAAGAGAAAGAGTGAGAGAGAGAGAGAGAGAGAGAGAGAGAGAGAGAGAGAGAGAGAGAGAGAGAGAGAGAAAGGAAAAAAAACAACTGATTTACATGTACCTCTATGGCATTTCCTCCCTTCATGTGTAAAGCGTTGCTGCCTCGTCGACCACCCTGACCCTCCCTCCCCCTCCCCCTCCCCTCCCCCCCGACCCCCACCCTAAAAAAAGAAAGAAATAAGCCGAGTCCAAAAACCTGGGCGACGTGATACTTGTACCTTAGTATTATTATTTCTTCGATATCTTTTCGGTGCTTTCAACCTCCCGAAAGAATTTCCCTACCTCCTGATATATATATATATATATATATATATATATATATATATATATATATATATATATATATATATATATATATATATATATATATATATATGTTTCTTTTTTTTTTTTTTTCTTCTCTAGTTTCTCGTAGTTTCTCGTATGCACAACGTCAATGTTTCTACTTTCATTATCAGTATTACAAAACCCACTGCCTCAATCACCTATTATCGAAAACCCTTCTTCTCATCTCTCCTTGTCATCATCATCATAATCATCATCATCATCACAGTCACCATCCTTCATGCTGTCGTTTAGTAATAACAATGCATCATCATGTTGGCGATGTTAAACATAATTGCTAATATCACTAATATTTCTAATCTTCCTCCTTCACTTCCCACTGTAAGTTTGCCCCGCCTTCCCTTGTCAACCCATCCCTGGCAACCACATGGCAACCACACGAAAATAGGGCATTCACGTGGCAAATAAATGGCAACCACACTACATGGCACCCAAATGGTAATTGAAAGGCAACCACTCATAAGTAGATGGCAACTAAATGACAACCAGAACTACATAGCACCCACATGACAACCACATGGCAACCGAACGCCCATAGCAACGCCTTCAGTAAAGCCCTCTTACCTGCAACATATTTCCATGCACGGATCAATATCTTGCAGTTGCATGGCTGCTTCCTGATCAATCATAGACTCAGCTAATGCTTGGCTTCAGTGCATTTTGTTTGTTAGTTGCTCAACATGGAAATTATATTCATTATCAATTTCTTTTTAAAAAAATCGTCTTTTCATCGGCATGTCCGGTTATACAACCTACAAAATGTATCCCTTCTGCGCATGATTTATTTACAAAAGCATGATAAATGCGACCTTTTCTCGACTTCCCTGCATTCTGCGGTGTAGGCAGGCAAGGAGCATACATTTTTTTTTAAATTCCGTATTTTTATCTAACCATATTTTCGTTGATTTATTCATCTCTACATCTGTCTGTACGTCTATCTCTAGTATTAATAGTTGTAGTAGTAGTAGTAGTAGTACTAGTAGTGGGAGGAGTAATAGAAGTTGAAGCAGGAATAGGAGGAGGAGGAGGAGGAAGAAGAAGAGGAGGAGGAGGAGGAGGAGGAGGAGGAGGAGGAGGAGGAGGAGGAGGAGATGGAGGAGGAGAAAGAAGAGGAGGAAGAGGAACAGTTCGAAGAGAAAGAGAAAGAAATTAAGAGAAAACACAAAGAGGGAGAAAACCCGAAGAAAGAAAGAAAGAAAGAAAGAAAGAAAGAAAGAAAGAGAAGGTAGACGAGAACAACAAACAACAACCCTCTCCCCCCCCAAATCCCCCACATCCCCCCCCCCCCACTCTTCCCAACGCCAATCATGCACCACAAATCCCTCCGCCCTTTTTCTCTCCCATGCACCAGCGTCGGCCACCTTGCATGGCCCGAGAGTCCCCGGGGTCATGCAGGCGGCCTCGCCACAAACGGCACGTGACTCCCGCACTCTTGCCGAGGCAGCCTTGACATTTGAGGAGCAGCCGACGTTTCCTATCTTCATTATGCATCGCGATTTCCGCCTCGGGGTGATGGGCGGAGGAGGAGGAGGAGGAGGAGGAGGAGGAGGAGGAGGAGGAGGAGGAGGAGGAGGATGGGAAGGAGGAGGAGGAGGAGGAGGAGGAGGAGGAGGAGGAGGAGGAGGAGGAGGAGGAGGAGGAGGAGGGGAACGGGAGGAAAGAGAGAGGAGGGAGGAAGGGGGAGAGGAATGAGGGAGAAAGGACTAGGGTAAAGGGTGGGAAGATGGGCGCGGAAGGGAGCGGTGTGTGGCGATGTGGAAAGGGTAAGATGGAAGGAATGTAGGGAGAGAGAGAGAGAGAGAGAGAGAGAGAGAGAGAGAGAGAGAGAGAGAGAGAGGAAAAGAGAGAGAAAGAGAGAGAGAGAGAAAGGAATAGAAAGAGAGAAAGAAAGAAAGAAAGAGAAAGAGAAAGAGAAAGAGAAAGAGAAAGAAAAAGAGAAAGAAAGAGAAAGAGAAAGAAAGAGAAAGAGAGAAACGAAGAGAAAGAGAGAAAGAAAGAAAGAGAGAGAGGAGAGAGAGAGAGAGAAGAGGGGAGGGGAAGAAGGAGAGGAAGAGAGGCCTGCTCTTACAAGACGTTTCCAAGAATAACGTCTATTGCCAGGGAGATGTTGTCGAAGATGCAAATCACGCAAGAAAAATAATTAAAATCAAAATCAAATAAACAAATAAAAAATAAAATAAAAGGCCAGGGAAAAAACAAATAAAAACCTTCAGAAATAAACAATGAAAGAGACAGCAAATAAAATTTATTCAAAGAAAAAAGGAAAAGAAAAGAAAAGAAAAAAATAATCTACAAGAAAAATGAAACAAAACAAAAAATACAAGAATAAAAATAATGAAAAATAATTCACTTTCGCAACAAACTTGTTTAAGTTACTGTTGTGAAAGGAAAGCGAAAGAGAATAAAGGAGAAAGAGAATAAAGGAAGAGAGAAGGAAGAAGATAAAAAGGGCTAATCCAAAGAGGAAGAGAACGGGGAGCGGAGAAAACGGAGAGAAAATGGAAATGAAAAATAAAGAAGATGAAGGAAAAACACGAATAAGACACGAAAACTGTGAAAGAATATTGGGAAAAGATAGAGAATGATAAAGACAATGAGAAGGACATTAAACCGGAAAATGAGAAGACGATAAATGAAATGAGAACAAGAGAAAAATCGGAAAGAGAATGAGGAAAAGGAAAACGAGAAAGTAAAGCAGCAGGGTTAAGAAAATACAATAATAATTTAGAGAGAGAGAAAAAAAAGACTCGACCACCTTCGCATATTTCTCATCGTATAATAAGTTCATTACAGCGAGCAATACGGCGCGACCATTAAAAAAAAAAAAAAAAAATCATCATCGTCTCTCCCTTCTTCTCTTCCTTCTCCGTCTCTTTCCTTCTTCTCTCTTTCAACCTCTCGGTTATTTTGATAATTCCTTCCAACCGTATTCTCCTGCCTTTCTCTTTTCACTTTCAATGTTTCCTTCTCCAGAAGATAGTGATGTCATCAATAATAATAATAATAATAATAATAATAATAATAATAATAATAATAATAATGATAATAATAATAATGATAATAATAACAACAATAATAATAACAGTGAAAAAAATGTGTGTGTATGTGTATGGAGAGGGAGAGAGGGAAGGAGAGAGGGAGGGAGAGAGAGAGAGGAGAGAGAGAAGAGAGAAGAGAGAGAGAGAGAGAGAAAGAGAGAGAGAAGAGAAGAGAAGAGAAAAGAGAGAGAGAGAGAGAGAGAGAGAGAGAGAGAGAGAGAGAGAGAGAGAGAGAGAGAGAGAGAGAGAGAGAGAGAGAGAGAGAGAGAGAGAGAGAGAGAGAGAGAGAGAGAGAGAGAGAAACGAGAGAGAGAGAGTAAAAATCCGAGAGAGAGAAAGGGGAGCAGGCAGGAGGAGGGGGAGGGGGGGTTGCATGAGAATCATAATATATTTCACATTGCCGTCGGAACACCTCAACTTCCTGTGGCCTTAATGCGTCTGGAGAGAAAAACCAGTCAGCAGGGGCCATGCAGATGGGGGTAGGGCCATGTAGAAGGGGGGGGGGGGGAGGTGGAGGAGCAGTATTAATGGCCTTTTTTTTTGGTACTTCGGTCCAACTTGGTGAAATCCGGTATTGTGGGTCACTTGTCCAACGCTTTTGTGTATATTTGTTACTTAACTGATCCAGCAGCTGATACCCAGTCTCACCTCGGGGCTTTTATTCAGTGTGAGTCAAGCTCAACATTTTCCCCCTCCGTCTCCTCTCTCTCTCTCTCTCTCTCTCTCTCTCTCTCTCTCTCTCTCTCTCTCTCTCTCTCTCTCTCTCTCTCTCCCTTAGCGTGTGAACTCTCGTGTAACCCAGCTATACCCTATTATATATATCACGTAACAGAAATATGTAATTACCATTCTATTTATCTATTAGTATATTCTACATAATATACATAACCCTACATATTTGTCATATACGTATCTTCACGCACACACATAAATATTAATATACGTATGATAATTGCTTTACCTGTTTATTCATCTTGTCTTGCCACACAAGACATTCCAATGTTGTGTTGTATATCCCGCAAGAGCTACGTGTTGTTGTAATAATGCCTTTCTTCAGCTTCGGCCGATTGTCACATGCTAAATACGTGATTTATAGTCTTCTTTAGCCCTCAGTATGACTCACAGCAGGGAGCCAAGGAGCAGCCTTCGAGGAGCAGCCTCTCTCTATCATTCCTCCCTTAATTAAAGAATCGAGACATCTGTGTTGCCTCCCTTAAATGCTAAGATCACTATTTACCATGCTATTATAAGGTCCACCTTATAGGCTCCGACACCTCGAATTAACTGTGCATTGGTTTGAGATCTATTAGATATCCAAGAAATATAATATATTTCACACACACACACACACACACACACACACACACACACACACACACACACACACACACACACACACACACACACACACACACACACACAGGCAGACACTACATACATACATTCATAAATTCAATAAGACAAATATGCACAAACACACAGACAAACACACACACACCCAAAACCACCGTAATCAAAACAAGCAGCCCTGGAGACGACCCTCGTGAATAATGACGCAAGGTGGCAGGGCGGCTGTAGGTCGTCACGAAACGACCACAGACCGGTTAGGGGAAGGACAGGTGAGTGGGGGAAGGACATGCCTGGTATCTATGAGGGGGCTAAGGAATGGAGGGGGGGCATCTAACACTTCAAAATTCTATAATTATTTTGCTACTTTTTCTTTCTAACCCTGCCCCTCTCTCTTCTCTCTCTCTCTCTCTCTCTCTCTCTCTCTCTCTCTCTCTTATTACCTATAGCCACAGAGCTAAAATCACGATCATGAAAGCGTGACAGCCACATGAGACAACTAAAATGACATTCTTCCATAAACACGCACGTACACACAAACACATTCTCTCTCTCTCTCTCTCTCTCTCTCTCTCTCTCTCTCTCTCTCTCTCTCTCTCTCTCTCTCTCTCTCTCCTCTCCCCTCTCACACACACACACACACACACACACACACACACACACACACACACACAAGGCCGAGATACACCACGCTCCGTAACAGTGAGTGGAGGCAAGAATCGCGCATTAAAGCTCTAATGGGATAAGAGGCAAGACGGCGAGGAATGCAGTGCTTGTGTTTAAACCATTAATTTCGGCAGCCAGCCTTTCGTAATGACAAAATGAAAAAAAAAGAAAGAAAAAGGAAGGAAAACAGGGCCTACAGGTATGCCTCGGTGTCATGCACTGTCATGGCATCGAACACATGGCCTTTGCCCCCATGGCTGAATATGGCTTGGCTTCGTTTGGTGGAAAAGATTTAGTTCCGAGTGAAAATAATGCATTTTTCCGTTTTCTTCTTTCACTTTTCTCGTGTTTAACCTGATTTAATAATGTATTCACTAATATAACAGATGTATTCTTTGTTGCTCGTTTTAAGCTATTGCTAATGTGTATCTTTTTAATTTTATTTATTTACTTCTCGGTCTATCTATTAGACTGTACCATTACTTTTATTATGGTTAATATCATCACTTTCATCAATACATTTACCTTTACGAGTCTTATCACTCTTATTGCCATTTATTACCAAGCAAAAACAGCAACAAACAAACAAACGCATTTCTGTTCCGTTTTCTGACTGACTTTACGTAGCAATCATCCGCGAACAGCTCCATCTCCCATCTCTCCTCTCCCCCTCCCCCCTTCCCTCCTCTCCCCTTCCCCCTATCCCCATTTACCCCCTCTCCCCTCCCTTACCCCCCTCTCCTTTCCCCTTTCCCCCTACCCCTTCCCCCTTACTCACTTCCCTCATCTCCCCCTTCCCCCTCTCTCCCTTCCCTCCTCTCCCCCTTTTCCCCTTCCACTTCCCCCATCCCCCCCTCCTCCTCCCTTCCTCTCCCAGCTGTTAACTCCTTCACCCGTGCGTTGGTCGTTTGTAAGACGAAAGTCCGGCACGCGACCATTACCCTACGCCATTAGACGCT
>NC_051390.1:10241684-10246684 GCF_015228065.2 Penaeus monodon | reverse complement strand
TCACCGTTTCACACTCCGACGCCCGCCCATTACAGCATCTTCCAATCCGTCCCTTTCCCTCCTTTCTCTTTGCCTCCTTTTTCTCCTTTCTCTTCCCTCCCTTTCCCTCCTTTCTCTTCCCTCCCTTTCCCTCCTTTTTTATCATCTTCCTCTTTCCTCTTCTCTCCCCTCTCCCTCATCGCCTCTTTCTCTTCCCTCCTCTTTCCCCTTCTTCCTCCACTGACTCTTCCACCCCCCTCCTTCTTCCACTTCCTTCCTCTCCCCCTTCTTTCCTCATCTTCCATCCCATCTCCACTCCTTCCTCTCCCCTCCTCTCTCCCCTCCTTCCTCCATCGCCCCTTCCTCTTCCACCCTCATAGCTAATGTCCTCATCCTCACAAACCCTCTATTTATCTAAATACATATAAAAATACACGAAAAAAAACAACCAAAATTTTAAAAGTCGAATTACACAACTACTTCCCTGATCTTCTTCTTCTTTTAACGGTAGGTTCATGTCTGAGCCGCCGTGGTCACAGCATGATACTTAATTGTAGTTTTCATGTTGTGATGCTCTTGGAGTGAGTACGTGGTAGGGTCCCCAGTTCCTTTCCACGGAGAGTGCCGGTGGTACCTTTTTAGGTAATCATTCTCTCTATTTATCCGGGCTTGACTTCCCTGATGATAATCCTTAAATGGTTGCCAAGTGTCATATAAAAACAGACGACTTTCTTAACTGCCAATTAACTCGCGATCGGGAACCGTTCACCTGCTGTTCGGGATCACACGGGGACCACACAAGCTATTCCAGGACTGCGAACTCATTAAAAGTTTCCTTGTCATTTCCTTTGGAAGAATGAAAAAAAAATAGAATGAAATCATAAAATGAAATAAAACTGCAAAACGCAACAAAAAGTAAATAAAATTAAATAGGATCGAATTAAACATAACAAGGCAAGACGTAACAGAATATGAAATGATAAAAAGTAAATAAGATCAAATAGGATGAAATGAAACAAGATAAGGCAAAACGAAACAGAATATAAAATATAATAAAACATAAAAGATAAAAAAAAATATATATATAATATAACAAAAATACGATATTTCTCATAGGATGTCTACTGTACAGTATATATCTTTTACCAATTTTACACTGCGAAACTTGAAAAAAAAGATAGAGAGAGAGAGAGAGAGGGAAAAAAAATAGTGGTTTCCCTTGACGATCAAAGTTAACAAAAATATCCCCGAGTTGATAATTCAATTAAAGGAATGCCAAGGTCCAAACCCGGCGGCTAATCATAGTAACAATAACAAATTCCAAGGGGATTAGGACGTTTTATCACCGATCAATATCCCTAATCATTTCCCGTAATATCATCCTCAAGAACCGGATGCAATGGGTGCAGGACAACAAGGTCATTACGACAAATATTAACTTCATTTATCATTTCTTTCGTCTGTCTGTCTGTCTGTTTCTCGCTGCTGTGTTCTGTCTGTTTGTGTTTGTCTTCCTCTCTCCCCGCTCACTCTCTCTTCCTTTCTCCTTCTCCCTTTCCCTCTTTCTTTCTGCCTCCTTTTTCCTTCTTCTCTCTCCTATTTTCATCTCCTCCCTTCCTTCCACCTCCAACCTTCTCCCTCCACTCTCCCGTTCCCTTCCTCCCTCTTTCTCTCTTCGCCTGTTTTTCTCCCTCCCTCCCCTCTCCTCTCTTCCCCTCTCCTTCTCCCTCCCTCCCTCTCCTTCTCCCCCCCTCCCATTCTCCCTCTCCCTCTTTCTCTCTCCCCGTTTTTTCTTCTCCCCCGCACCCTACCGCTCGTTCCAACTCGCGGCCTCCATTGCTAAACGCAGCGGAATACCTGGGCAATAATCACTGCAAAAGCGATTACCTGCGACGCGCACACTCAGGTATGTAATTTGGCGCTCATGACAGGTAAGTGGAGCAGCGGCGGCGGCGGCGGCGGCGGCGAGGGCAACAGCAGATCTTGCCCAACCCTAAGTTCAAGGTCCTTCGCGAGATGGAGTTATGTTATAATTACGATTTTCAGGGTGATGTGTGTCTCCGTTTCCCTCTCCCTCCCCCCCTCCCCTTCTCCGCTCTTTCTTTTCTTTGTCTTTCTTCCTTCCTCCTTCCTTTTCTTTTCCTTTTTTTTTTCTTCTTCTACTTCTACTTCTTCTCCCCCTATTCTTATTCCTCTCCTTCTCCTCCTCCTTCGACCTTAATTAGTGGTGCTTCGTGTCCCTTTGCGTTTAATTACCCAGACTTAAAGCCATTTCTTTATGGAATATGTATACATTTCATATATTGTTCATGTCCCCTTGTTCTCTCCGTCTCTATCTTTAATTCCCTGCTTGTGTATCGGGCAGGCTTGTCTGTCTATCTGTCTGCTTTTTGCCTGACTCTCTCAGCTCACCTTTTTTTTCCCTCCGTCTCTCTCTCTCTCTCTCTCTCTCTCTCTCTCTCTCTCTCTCTCTCTCTCTCTCTCTCTCTCTCTCCATGTCCTCCTTCTATCTCTTCGTTTTAATTTTAACATCTAATGCCTTACAATCTTCTACTTCATCTTCTTCCTACATTTCTTCTCTTAATACATTTTTTCTTCGTTTTCTCTTCTCTTCCGTACTTTCCCCCCCGACTACCCGCCCTCTTTTCTCTATCCTCTCCTTTCTCTTCCCTCCCTTTCCCTTCCTTTCTTATCATCTTCCTCTTTCCTCGACTACCCGCCCTCTTTTCTCCTCTACCCTTCCCCCATCCTTGCCCTAGCTAACCTTGCCCTACCCTTCCTCACGCCCTTCCCCCGACGATGCCAAGGTCTTACCCCGCCCACACCCACGCCAGGGGAGGGCGGATACTCCCCCCTTCACGCCCACTTGCCTTCCCAGACAGAACAAGGGGGTTGGGAGAAAGAAGAAAGCATACTCGGACGGACACATACAACCTGGACACGGATTGAGATACAGACGCAAGTGTTAGTGTGGTTTTTATATGCTGTGAGTATTGCAGAAAGGAAAAAAAAGAAAGGAAGAGAGGAAAGAAAGAAAGAAAGAAAGAAAGAAAGAAAGAAAGAAAAGGATCTAACTTGGCAAATATTATAATTTTCACCACAGCATACTAAAAAACACGGGGCTCTAATAACACACTTATCAGTAAAGAGATCATTCTTATCACCCTTCTTTATCATCAATTATCCCCTTCATCATCATCTCATCTACCATTTCTCCCTCTCCCCCCCTCCCTTCCTCTCCCTCCCCCTCCCTCCCCACAGCTCCCTTCCTCTCCCTCCCCCCCTTCTCCCTCCAAACTCGTAAATCTCACCTAAAACTCCCACCCACTCTCTCGCCTTCATCTCCTCCGTTGCAACAACCTGCAACATAATCCAACACCTCTATTTTCGTTATCTACGCCGCGCACTTTCTTCCCCCCAAATGGCTCCTCGTTCTCAATTCGTCTTTTCCTTTAGTTCGCCGAACATAAATCTACGAGCTTTTCCTGCCCTGAGGATGAGGCTGCTGTGAACTACTATATATATACGCACTTCCTTCTGTTTTTTATTTTTTTTCTGTTTCATTTATTCCTCTTTTTGGTGCTTGTTCTTACCATTATTATTATTATCATTATTATTATTATTATTATTATTATTATTATTATTATTATATTATTATTGATATAATCATTGACAATATTATTATCACTATAATTACTATTACCATCATTATCACTTATTATAACATCATTATTATTATATTATTACTATCAATACTATTATTATCATTATTACTGTTTCTATAAGCTGGGATGTTTACAATTTTGAACGTTTGTGTGTGTGTGTGTGTGTGTGTGTGTGTGTGTGTGTGTGTGTGTGTGTGTGTGTGTGTGTGTGTGTGTGTGTGTGTGTGTGTGTGTGTGTGTGTAAATGTGAGAGTGAATGTGTGAGTGCGTTGCGTGCAGCGCGCGGTCGTCAAACTGAAGCCTGTGTTTACAAGCTTGGATTTATGACACTGGATGCTATCCCGCGCCACCTTATCATCCCTCACTCCCTTGTTCTAGCCTTGCACTCTGACCTATCCCCCGCCCGCCTGATAAATGTGCTCCAGATCCCGCACACAAATACACTCGCACGCACCACACACACACACACACACACACACACTCACACACACACACACACACACACACACACACACACACACACAACACACACACACACACACACACACAAACGATCAAGAATATAAACCCCCGTGAAAAGGTTAATTTCAGCTTATCAAAATGTTATCCTTCGGGTCATATAAAGCCAAGCCATACCAAGGTTTCAACTCTTACGTTTTATTTTCTTCTTAGTAAAACCAAACTTTTTCGTCTCCTTTTTCCTTTTTTTCCCCTTTTTCCCTCATTTCACACAAATCCACTTTCGCTCCAGAGAACCACATAATAAACATCAGACTTCGAAACGCCGAAAGCCACGAAACAAACCCCGGATTCGAACCCGAAGCCAAAATCAGACCCGAAGGAAGAAGGGCTTTTAAACGCCGAAAAAAAATCAGATAGAAACATCAGATTAAACGCCATTTCCGAAATCAGATTACGCGGACCCTTTAAACGCTCGACCGACACCCTCGAGAGCGCCTCACTAACGCCCCAAAGAGACATACGACCATTAATTACGAGGTTTGTCGTGCCCGTTCGTGCCCATTCGTGCTTAGCCAGGCAGCTCGCCGGAACTTACCCAACCGTCCGGCCGCTTGCCCAGCACGTGCCCGCGCCGCCACGATGTGCAATACCCACTTGCAAGGGACATGTTTTTAGGTGACTGCGCTCGGTGGTGTAATGGGCAGGCGAGGAGGAAGGAAGAGAAGAAGAAGGGGAGGAAGGGGACGAAGGGAGGAGGAAGAGAGGAAGGAGAGGAAAGAAGTGGAAGGGGAGGAAGAGAGGAAGGAGAGGAAGATATGAAGAAGGGGAGGAGAGGAAGGGACGAAGAGAGGAAGAAGGGGAGGGGAGGAAGGGGTCGAAGAGGCGAAGGGAAGA
>NC_051390.1:10229184-10236684 GCF_015228065.2 Penaeus monodon | reverse complement strand
CAAAAAAGGGCAAGCCAAGCCCCAATTTTGGGGCCCTGCGGGGCGGGGCAGTGGGCCCAAAAATTTCTCGTTTTTAGAAGGCATAAATTAGGAAAGGCCCCCCGCATTATCGCCACGGCCCCCGGGGGGGAAAGCGAGGGGTGGGCCTGAGCTCCCTCGCCAAAGACGGGAAAGGGCCCGCGGGGCGTCGCCGTCCCCATCATGCCCTACAACGGGTGGGCCAACGTTTTTTGCGGCCGCTGCGGCGGAGATAGAAAGAAAAGAGGCGAGGGAGAGGGAGAATGAAAGAAAATTGGATAAAAGACGGGGAGAGAGATAGGGGAGAGGAGAGGAGAAGAAGAGAGAGAGAGAGGAGAGAGGAGAGAGGAAAAAGGGGAGAAAGGGGAGAAAAATCTGAGAGAGAAAAGAGAGAAAAGAGGAGAGAGAGAGAAAGAGAGGGAGGGGGAAAAGAGGGGGAAAAGGGGGAAAAAGGGGGAGAGAGAGAAGAAGGGGGGGGGAGAGGGAGGGAGGGAGGAGAGAGGGCGGAGGGGAGAGAGGGAGAAAGAGGGAGAGAGAGAGAGGAGAGCGGGTGGGAAGAGGAGAGAGGGAGAGAGGAGAGAGAGAGAGAGAAAGAGAGAGAGAGAGAGAGAGGAGGGGGAGAGAGAGAGAGGAGAGAGGAGAGAGAGGAGACGAGAGAGCGAAGGATGGGACAGAGAGAGAGAGAGAGAGAGAGAGAGAGAGAGAGAGGAGACGAGGAGGGAGAGAGAGGGAGGGACGAGAGAGGAGAGGGAGAGGAGAGAGAGAATGAGAGAGGAGAGAGGATGAGAAGAGTGAGAGAGAGAGAGAGAGAGAGGGTGGGGGGGAGAGGAGAGCGGACGAGAGAGATAGAGGGAGAGAGAGAGGAGAGAGAGGGAGAGGAAAAAGAAAGGAGAGACAGAGAGAGAGAAGAAGAGATGAGAGATGACGAGGAGGGAGAGAGAGCGAGAAAGAGGGGGAGGAGAGAGAGAGGAGAGAGAGGGGGGGAGGAGGGAGAGAGGGAGAGAGAGAGAGAGAGGGACGACAGGAGAGAGAGGAGAGAGAGGGGAGAGAGAATAAAAGAGTATAGAGGAAGAGAGGGAGAAAGAAAAAGTGAAAATAGAGGAAGAGAGGTAGAATGAAAGGGCGAGCTGAGGGAGGGTGAAAAAGAGAGGGACAGAGAGGGAAATATGAAGAGGGAGAGAAGGAAACAAAGAGATAGATGAAAAAGAGGAAAATAAGAAAGGAAAAAGAGGGAAGAGACAAAAAAAAAGGAGAAAGAAGAGAAGAAAAAGAAGGAGATGGAAAAGCGATAGTGAGGAAAAAAGTAATGGAGAGGGGAATAAGTAAAAAAAAAAAAAAAAGAAAGACAGAGGAAAAAGACATGAGAGAGGGGAAGAGAAGAAGAAGAGAAAAGGGAGAGAAAAAAATATAACGGTAAAAGAAATTGGGAAAAAAAAAAAAAAGAAAATACGGAAAGCGGACAGAGAAAACGGACGAAGAAAGAGAGACGATAACGAGATAAGAAATAGGGAGACAAGAGGGAATAGAGATTAGATAACGAACTCGTCAACACATGACCAATTATTCAAAGAAAAATTACAAACTCATTCAAAAAAACATTTCTAAACATCCACGGACTGATACTTCGATTCCTCCTACATACGGCCCCGAGCGCATCGCAATTTTAAAATCATTTGTTTCTTTGCGTGAGTGTTGCTACAATCACTGTTCGCACATACCCCCCCCTTCCCCCCCCTTTGGTATTTGTCAGCTTGGATAAAGTGACTTTACGTTGATTTTTTTTGTTGATAGTAAGTTGGTGTGCGTCGAAGCAATTTGGGGGTTGCCATTACAAGTAATTCAGGGTTGCCATTTGAAGTGAGTTCGAGTTGCCATTAGAAGTAATTCAGGGTTGCCATTTGAAGGTCGGATTGCCATTAAAGTAATTCAGGATTGCCATTAGAAGTAATTCAGGGTTGCAATTTGACGTAAGTTCGGGTTGCCATGAAGCACTGCTCGATGCATGACGTTAAGTGAACTGCTGGTGACGTCAGGTATGTCGCATGACAGAAAGGCTTTTAGAAATTGTTAAGGCGTGCAACTGCTAATGCAACAATGTGATTTACGTTGATGATTCACTTGGCGTGTGTGTTAGTGTGTGTGTTAGTGTGTATGTGTGTGTGTGTGTGTGTGTGTGTGTGTGTGTGTGTGTGTGTGTGTGTGTGTGTGTGGTGTGTGTGTGTGGTGTGTGATGAGTGTGGTGTGTGTGTATGTGGTCTGTGTATGTGTGAATGTATGTATGAGTAGTTATGTCTGTTGTAATGTATGTATGGTATAGATGTATGTATGTAGGATGTAGTATGTATGTACGTACGTATGTACGTAGGTATGTATGTACTTTATGTTATGTTACGTATGCAGACTTAGTATGTAGTATGTAGTATGTATGTATGTATGTATGTATGTATGTATGTATGTATGTATGCATGTATGCGTGTGCTGTGTGTGAAAGAGAAAGAGAAATAGATACTTATGCATTTGTAGCATGAGTACTTACACGAAAACAAAGACAGCTGTCTCTTATCTATCTATCCATCTATCTACTTGCTGGAGCCACTCCTTTGTCTCTCTACGTATATCTAAATTTATTCATGAAAGCAATTTTGGATCTTGACACGGAAGCCCTGAAACACGCACTATGTCTACGGACGCATGAACAGCGCATGACTCACTCATGACAGAAGCCTTTTCATATTTGCTTTTGGCCGTGACGTCAGAGGGAGAGGCGGGGAAGGAGGAAGAGGGAAATTTCTTCAAGAGGGAAAAACATCCTTGGGAAAACAAAGGGAATGACGCCATAGTCTTTTTTTCTTTTTTTCTTTCTTTCCTTCTCTCTCTCTCTCCTTCCTTTCTTTTTTTCCCCTTTTTGCTTCTCTTCCACCCTCTATCTCTTTTTCCTTCTCCTTCCTTATCCCCTACTCCCTCCCAATCTCTTTCCCTCCCTTCGTCTACTTCCTCTTCTTTACTCACTCTCCTGCCTTCTCCTTCTCCTTCTCCTTCGTTTTCTCCCTCTCCTTCGCCATCGATCAATCTTTTCCAAATACGAATATGAAAACACCAACCGATTCGTCTGCTTAAGGGAAACGGAAATACGTAATTGAAAACATGTGCTACGAGACCATTCAAGCGATGGAGGAGGAGAAGGAGAAGGAGGAGGAGGAGGAGGAGGAGAAGGGAGAGAAGGAGGAGGAGGAGAAGGGAGAGAAGGAGGAGGAGGAGGAGGAGAAAGAGGAGGAGAAATAGGAGGTGGAGGACGAGGAGGAGGAGGAGGAGGAGGAGGAGGAGGAGAAGGTGAGAAGGAAAAGGAAGAGGGGGGGGAAGGGGAGGAGGAAAAAAGAAGAAGAAGAAGAAGAAGAAGAAGAAGAAGAAGAAGGAAGGGGCGAGCAAAGGCAAAGAGAAGGAGAAGAAGAAGACGTAGAGGAGAAGCGGAGGGCGTGCTAAGCAGGAGATGAAAAAAGAGCAACTTATTACAACACAATGAGCGTTCCTGTATGAGAAGGGTCAGGCGTGAATCGCGGGCTGACAAGTGAGGACGGCGGGGCGTGCTGACCCTCACGAATGGTCAGCGGGGGGGAGGAGGAGGAGGAGGAGGAGGAGAAATAGGAGAAACAGGAGGAGGAGGAGGAGAAATAGGAGAAATAGGAGAAATAGGAGGAGGAGGAGGAGAAGGTGGAAGAAAATGGGGAGGAAGAAGAGCAGGAGGAGGAAGTGGAGAAATGCAGAAGGTCGAAGTAGAGGAAGAGAAGGAAGACGAGGACGAAGAAGAAGAGGAGGACGACTAAGAAGAGGAGAACGAGGTGGAGGAAGAGGAGGAGGAGGACGAAGAAGAGGAGAACGAGGTGGAGGAAGAGGAGGAGGAGGACGAAGGAAGAAGAGGAGGAGAAGAAGAGGGAGGAGGAGGTGTGGCGCTCTGTATGCTCGCGATTGTGACAGGTGAAATGCGATTTTTTTTGTGCTATTTTTTGTGTCAAGGTTGGGCCGTGCGTTATCGTGCCCTGGTCTGCCCTGTTTTTTTTAGGGTTTTCTATTTCGGTTTCAACCACACACACACACACACACACACACACACACAATCATTTGTTCACACACACACGCACATGTCAATTTATCCACGCAATATCTTTATGTATATTCTTGTCCAAAGAGCATAAAAAGAACAGAAATCAAACAACAGTAATGATGATGATGGTGATAATAGTAGCAATGATAATAATAATTATAATAACAATAATAATAAAAATAAAATAATAATAAAAATAAAATAATCAAAATAATGATAATAATAATAATGGATGATAAAATATAATACTATAGATAATATAATAATACAAACGATTACAATAATAACAACAATAATGATGATAATAATAACAACAACAACATTCATAACAATAATGATAACAAATTGATAGAAAATAATAAAATTAAACTAGACCAAATTTAAACTCGTCCCACGACACGACTGCAACATATGACATAACACACACAAGCACAAGCGCGCGCAAACACACAAACACACACACACACACACACACACACACACACACACACACACAAAACGCCCCCCCCCCAACCCCTCCAAACACACACACACACACACAACACACACCACACACACACACACGCACACACGCACCACCACCCCACCCCCAAAACCCAACACACACACAAAAACGCCCCCCCCCCCCCCCAAACCCCCCCCCACCCCCCACACAACCCCTCCAAACACACACACACACACACAAAGCGAAAACCCACAGCACTAAACACCGGAAGAACACGAGAGTACAATACACATCTCTTTCGGAACGTATTTGATGAGTCCTCCTAAGTAGACTTGTGGCGCCAACAACAACATTCGGGCGCCAGACGAGGCAGGTCGAGATGGAAAATATAAACCGTGTTCGCAGGACAAGGAGATTACGCCCTTGATTAGTAAAAAAGGCCCAAGAGACTTAATTACTGTGGCTAAGACTTGGGAAAGCGTCCTGTGCGTGTTTTGTGTGTGGATTTTCCTGCCCCCCCCCCCTCCCCTTTCTTTTAATACTCGTCAGCTTCATGTGGATTAATGTCGGATATCTTGTGTGGATTCAAGCAGAAGGTACGAATGGGAATGATTACTTTCACAACGTACAGATTTACGAATAGATCTTTATCAGAAATTAATAGAAAGGAAACAACGTCAGATGCATCGCTCACAATGAATTCACCAAACGTCTACGGACCATGAATCCACAATATATATATATATATATATAATATTATAATATATAATTATAAGCTATTATATAGTGGAGATAATAAAATATATATATATCTATATATATAGATGATAGATATTATATTAGAGTAGCTATATATATAGATATATATTATGAATATATATATATATATATATATATATATATATATATATATATATATATATATATATATATATATTTATGAGAGCGAATAAATAAAGTAAAATTATACCAAAAAATGTGTAACAGATGCAAGTAAAATGTAAATAGGCCAAATACGACTGAAATATGCATCGAAGAAGTCAGATTTACCCCCCACTGCGTCGCCAAGATGGGATTTATAGAGCTCACATCGATATCAAACTGGCCCCGGATTCTCTGTCATTGGCCGCTGAATTACGTAACCAAAAGGTCCGTAAATTCGTGAGCCAAGAATGAAAATAGAAAAATCCATATTGCTTTTCCTATCACAGAGAACCATAAGAAGGAAGGCGAGGGAGAGAAAGAGAGGAAGGGAAGAAGGTGGAGAATGAGGAACATACGGAAGAAGCAGACAAGAAATGAAGAGAAGTAAGAAGAGTTGGATTAAAAGTAGACGAAAAAAGATGATGGTACATAAAGTAAAAAAAAGGAGGACGTGGAGGAAATGCAAGATAAAAGAAGAGGACCAGCAAGGAGTGAATGAGAAAGGGAGAGAGGTGAGAGGAACGGGGAGAAGAGAAGAGGACGAAGGAGAAAGTGAGTGTAAGGAGCGTAGACGACAGAGAAGAAACTGAGAGAGAGAAGAGCGAGGAGGACAAGAATTGATTAAAGGAGAGAAAAGAAAGTATAGGAGAAGAAATGAAAAATACCAGGAGAGAGAGAGAGAGAGAGAGAGAGAGAGAGAGAGAGAGAGAGAGAGGGAGAGAGAGATCGAAGAGAGACGAGAAGAGAGAGAGAGAGAGAGAAAGCGAGAGCGAGCGAGCAGAGAAGAGAAGAGAGAACTCGCCCGCGCCCCACAGACCCGCCACCCACGGCCCCCCAGGAAGCCAATATCTATCTAACCGGCCAGATAGAGATGGCGGGTGATAGATGGTATGACGGGCGTGATTACAGAGCGCAAAGACGATAAATATTTCCTCGTGTTGTGTGGCATAGCGGTGCGGCACGCGACACCGCAGTCTCCAGCCGACGCATCAGCGGAAATGGTGTGGACGACGGCGAAAGAAGAAAAAGAGGCGTAGACGACGATAATAACGATAATAACAAGATATATTGTGATAATAATAATGAGAGTAATGATGACGATGCTGCTGCTGATAAATGCTATTTAATGAAGATAATGACGATAATGAAGCAATGATGACTATCATGATAATGATAATGATACAGATACAACTAATAATAATAATAACAATATCAACGGTAACAAAATAATAATAAAAATATAACTAACAAAAAAACAACAACACCAATAAACAACAATAACAATATCAACAAAAACTAAAACGATACCAACAGCAATAATAATGTTATTAACAATAAATAAATAAATAAATAAATACAACATCCTGACGCAACGTATGTGCAAGAGAGATGACAACAAGGATGCTGGAAAGTTGTTTATTTGTTTTGGTGAAAAGGGCGTATTTTGTGGTAGTTTTCGGCGCTCCTTCATGTGTTTTATTATCTAGTTCGATTTTCTTCATCGATCCGAGATGTATTTGCCCTGAGCACAAGAGGCCCTGACAGCGCCTGGTACTAAATATTCAAGGGATCAGGGATCAGACAAATATCAAAATTTCAAAATATCTTCGGAGATCCCACCAAGCGTCGCCCCCCCCCCCCATCCCACCCCGGAATCAGAAATTTCCCCCCTCCTATCCACCAGTCAGCACCCCCACCACCTGCCTATGCCCCTGACCCTACCCCTACCCTCAGCAGGACCCCCCCCCCACCACCTCCACCACTGCCACCTTCATGGGGTTCAAAAGCACGCAAGCAAACTGCCCTTTTCCCCCCTAACCCCCTACCCGATCCCACCCCCACCCCAAGGGCACCACAACCCCCCCCCTAACCAATCCTCAGCATCCGAGCGCCGCTGGCCGACCTCTGATTCGCCAATCGCCAACAACCCGATTAGCCAATCACCAAGAGCCTCCCGAATCGAGGTCAACCCAATCCTTTTTTTTCCGATGACTCACTCTTGGGTAATTATCAT
>NC_051390.1:10191684-10219184 GCF_015228065.2 Penaeus monodon | reverse complement strand
CCACCGACGCCCCCCCATAAATTATTTCCGAGACGGCGCTGATAGCGGCTGGTCCCGCGTCGTGGCAGACCCGAGCGTCCGAGGAATTGGGTCACCTTCTTTCAGCGGCCGTTCTCTCGTCTTTTATTTGACCTCAAGATACCCACGTTCGCGGAATAAGTTTAGAATTACAGAAATAATGTTCCCCGTTCTCTTTTTTATCGCTGTTCATTTCCTTTCTGTGGTGTCTTGTACGAATTTTCGGCTTGATTCCCGTTCCGCAATCTCATGCAAGCGCGCACGCACGCAAACACACGCACACACTCACGCAAATGAGACGTATCACCCACCATCTCCTCATTATGGTGCCTTTGGATTCCAGCGACTGCGATGCCCTCTCTATCGCCATGAAGGTCAGACCAGGTCAGATAAATACGTCACGGAGGAAAGGCAAGGCCGGTCACCTAGCACCCTGATAAAGGTCAGATCAATTCGAAAAACCAATTAAGGACGGGGACACAATAAACGACTCTTTCAATGGCCGACCCAACTTCATGTACCTTGTGCTTGGGTTCAGACAGGTCATAACGGGTCAGTGGCAACGTCTCGCCGTGTCACGCGCTGCGAGCTCGGGAAACAGGTCACAGGCGATGACGTCAGCATTCCCAGGGACAGCTCACCGGTGTCCAAGACGTCGTCCCTTCCGGGCCCCTGAGGCGGGGGGGGGGGGGCTCGGGGGCCGCCTATCTACACGAGGAGCCCCTAAATATGTCCAAATAACTCCTACCCTCCACCAAACAAAAGAAAAAATCAAATGCAGTTACCAAAGAGATATCAAAAAGATGAAAAAAAAAAAAATCTTTACAACTTGCCATTCTCGAAAAGGCGATGGCTGTTCACGCGTCAATCCCCCAAGCGGCGTCGACCCCATTTGCATATCCTTTCGCACGGAGATGAGTCATGTCAACCTCGGGGCCAGGCCAGGGAGGGCGACGCCGAAGGGTCACCACCCTTGCCATCCATACAGGAAGGGTCACCGAAGGGGTCGGCGTAGGGGGCAGCGTCAGCAGAAACCCGAAGACCAAAACACCAGGCGACCCTGGAGGCGACACCGTGCCATAAAGCCGCCTCTCGACGCCCGGTTTCCATGAATATTAAGAAGGGGCTTGGCACGCCACAGCCTCCATAGCTCGCCGTCCGGACCCGGTGACCGGCTAGCGACGTCGGCCCGAGTCCCGAGCGCTTACATCCGCTAAATCTCCCATCTCCCGAAATCTAATCTACCGTAAATTTCATGCTTTTTCGCCGCCTGGAAAAAAATAACAATTGCCCGCGAGTAGAGGGCTTATCACCTCGATCGTCCGAATATATGGGGCCATAAAACCCAGCCAACAATGTCTGCCTCAATATCATCTTAGCATTTATGGACGCACCGAAATGTATCCCGACCCCCTGTGCCCCGTGCGCGTGCTCTCGATAATGGGGAGAGGAGACCGCCGCGCGCTCGTTCCACGTAACTTCTGCGTGGTTGAAGCCATCCGGACCATTCGTTACTTCGCGAGAAAGAGGTAGCAAAATAATAAGATTTATCACTCTCTAACGATTGCGCAAGGGTCAGCGCACCGGAGGAACCATGCCTTTCCCTCCGCCTGAAGGACCGTAGCCAAACATGACCGAAAGGCGTGCGTCATGTTCAGCAAGCACACCCCACGCCGCGTGAGTACAGCGCTCCGCAATATCGTAAGACTAAAACAATAATTCAGTCGTGAGGAGCGAATGACCATAAAAACGCAGCAGTGACTTGGCCGCCGAGGAGACTGGAAGACACAGGGGGAGGCGAGGGACCGATCGATGGCGGGGCAGCTCCTTCTACCCGAACAAAGGGCTTCGGGCGCCTCGGAACCCACATTGATGCCTCAGCAGGATGCCCCTTGCCCAACGTGGGTGGGTGGGAGGAGGTGGGTTGTCCTCACGCCGCAACAACACTCATTAGCCTGCAATACACCGTGCAACAGCCTAACCCCCGCCTCCACGCACGCATACATGCACGATTCTCTCACCTTAAGGAGATCATAAACACGGTTTCCCTCCCTGGCCTGAGACACATAACAAAGTCCCTCTCCTTTTCCTTCGGGGGTCGTGCTCTCCCGAGGTCGTTGCAGCAGGTCGTTCTCATCACCAGATCTTGCAAAGCGGGTCCTTCCAGCCTCCTTATCTTCGCCGGACTTCCATCTCCTCAGTGCCCCCCCCCCCCCCTCGCCATCCGTCTCGCCCTCGTTTCCCGGCAAGGAGAGGACCACGCCCACACCCACGCCGGTCTGGTCAGCCTGTAACCTCTGACCCTGACTGCCGGTAGATCTTGCGACGAACTCCCTATCTATATATGCAAATGCAATAAAATAATCCCTCTTTAAATATCAGATTTTCACAAACTATATTTGGCAGAGCTGCGTGTTGAGAGCACCTCCGCACGAGGGATTTGCAGACACGTTTTTTGTATAAACTATATTGGTGTGACAGGCGAGAAAGAATAGGTCGTGAAAAAATACAATTAAAGAAAATATGCTGAATGTTCATATATATATATTATATATATATATATATATATATATTAATAATATATAATATATATATATTATATATAGTATTATATACATATATATAATATATATATCATATATATTATAATGTAGTATATATTTTATATTATATATATTTTTATATATATATATATATATATATATATATATATATATATATATATATATATATATACTTATCAAAGTTAAAACATCTATAGATTTATGAATAAAATGCCAACCACAAGCCCTTAGATAACAAAACCTATCTTCATGATAATCAGAATCGATGTAACCGAGCCTCATCATGACAACATTCGCCCCTGCAACCGGACCGAATCCTCACGCCCCTACACCTCCAGGGCGCCTTCCTGCCACAGGGATGCCGCGCAGAGACCATGAAAAAGGGAACATGAAGGGTTCCTGTAGCCACACCTGCACCTCCGGCAGCGTCCAGCAAGAGAAGCCGAGGGCGTGGCTCCCTTTTGGCTCTTTAACGTCACGCTCCGCTGGGCAAAAGGGAAGGCTGTAGGGGGAGCGTAGGGGTCGGGGAGTGCCACTTCCCGAGGGGCTTGGAAGGGACAAAAGTGTCAAAAGGAAGTCAAAGCTGCAGTGTCCGATGTATTGCAGGAACCCAGTTGGCAATGAAGTGTCAACGAGAGAGAGAAAAAAAATGTATAACAGTCTCTTGATATTTTTCCACTTTTCCAGATGAAAAAAAGTACAGAAGGTATAGAAAAAAAAACCCCAGAGCATATTACCTTTAGGGGGGAAAACTTGCTAAGCCACTATCACATTACTGTCAAAGATAAGGGACTCGAACAATGACAAAACGCTGTTAGTGTTTCAAATTGATTATCCTAGTCCTTCAGTTAAACTAATCTATGGCAGGAACACAAAATGATGATGCCCGTGGTGTTTTTTGCCACTTTTTTTTTAAATCCTTTACAAAACGTTTCGTACCGCTGCGAAGGCCTTTGAAAATGGTGTTTTTTTGTTACATTACTTCTACGAGTTCATATACGATAACAAAACGAGTCATAAACAGGCAGTATATTAAATGACTACTGAGACGAGGATATATCACAACGTTTAACGTCCTAAAAACTCGTTCTGCCTCTGTTTATGACTCGGTAATCTAAAAAGACGAACTCTTTTCCAAACGAATTCATTTTTTTATCCATTTAAACCTGTTTCCCTACACACACGAATGAAATAATTAATGCATCGCAGGTACTCGGCCACATGTACCCCATAAGTGTCTCTGCGTATTGCAAAAGAAAAATACAAAAAATATATACAGAAGACAGAAGATTCCAAAAAAGTATACACACATTTACAGAACGACAGAAACTTGAAAAATACCATCTTAATGGCATAAAAATGCTATATTCAAATTGATTTCTTAGAATACATTGGCTTAGCAATTCAAGTGTATGCATATGGGGTATTAAAAAAAGGTAAAAAGATGTAATCCATAATTAGAAAGAAAAAAAAAAACATGAAAGGGTGGGAGGAAGGGAGAGAAAAGCGGGAAAGCGGGGGAGGAAACGGAGGAGAGGTGTAAAGGAAAAGTGACAGATAAAAGAAGGGAAGGGATGGGAAGTAAAGAGAAAGAAGAAAAACATAATCACATCAAAAGTTAAACCACCTACCAAGACAAACCACCTACCAAGATAAACCACCGATCAAGTTAAACCACCTACCAAGATAAACCAATCAAGATAAACCACCTACCAAGACAAACCACCGATCAAGTTAAACCGCCCTCGTGCAACCAACCAGCAACCACGCGATAACGGAGAGGCCCACATCACGGCGAGAAGACCTTACCCTCCCGCGTGAGTACAATTACGGTGGTGATGCAAGCAGCTACGCTTGGCCAGCTGCGGTGGAGGGAGGGGGGAGGGGGTAGTGATAGGGGGCGGATGGTAGATAGTGACCTGGTAATGGTAGGGGGAAGGGGGTAAAGAGTAACCTGGCAATGGTAGGGGGGAAGGGGGTAGAGTAACCTGGTAATGGTAGGGGGAAGGGGAGGGAGTAGATAGCTACCTGGCTATGGATGAGCCCTGCTAATGGTAGGTGTGGGGCACAGGCACATGAGAGTAGTAAGGGGGGGGGGAGAAATAGTACATACCGACCTGGGAGTTGTAGCGAGCGAGTAAGCGAGCGAGCGAGCAAGCGAGCGAGAGAGCGAGAGAGCGAGAGAGAGAGAGAGAGAGAGAGAGAGAGAGAGAGAGAGAGAGAGAGAGAGAGAGATAAGAGAGAAGGGAGGAAGGGATGGAGAGTGACCTGGCCCTGCTATCACTCCCTCTGACCTAGAATACCCGCGTTTTTTTTCCCTTGACCACCACCATGTTGCGTAAGTCAGGCGAGGTCAGACCTTCCACGCCGAGAGAGAGAGAGAATTCCGCGAAGAGGCGATTGCACGAAAACACAATAGCAATCAGACGATAATTGTCTCGTATGAACTATTCGTCTCGTTGTCAGAGAGCCGAGTCACGTGCCATACGAACTGCAACGCGTGATGCAACCGGCCTCCCTCGCGCGCGTCTTTTCCGATGTTGCACAGACCGAGACGGAATCAATCTTCGTCTCAAACACCCCCGATCTCCTCCCGACAAAAAAAAAAAAAAGATCGTGATGAAACGCCCAGTAAGGTTCGCCTCCCGACGCCGGAATTCGAACCGGGGTTGCCGTAGAAAAACCTTGACATGCAATATCGCCGTGTTGCATTTTTTTTAAAGCAGTGGTAAGAAATCGTTCTTGATTTTCTCATCTATTTCCGCTCTAAGTTTATTCATTTATTTTTTTAATGGGAAGGTTGATGTTGGTGATGGCCGCTAGGGGTAATACTGCTCGTAATAACAGAAAATAACAAAAACAATGACAATGATTTCATATAGATAAAATGGGGCCAAAATATTTTTGATGTTCCGGTCTGATATCCATCTTATCTCTATCACTGTCTTTTCATCTTATTATCATCTTCGCCAGAAACTCCAACCTGTACCCCACCAAATAAATAAATAAATAAATGAAAACAATAAAATAAACATAAGAATAAAAAAAACGATAAAAAAACAATCCTCTCTCGACTTTCTTCATAAACATAACCATTCCATTTTCTTCCCTTCCTTTCTTCTACCACCTCCTCCCCTTCCCCCCTTCTCCCCCCTGCCCAGAAAACCATCTGAGTCCAAAGCGCAGTTCCCAGCACCACCTGCTTCTGGAAGACAATTAAGAATCTTTACAGGCATGCGTTCATTAACTCCCACCCGCGGGCGATCCACATCAGATGGAACTACGTGGGTTTTGGAGCCGTTCCGCTAACGAATAACATCACTAACGATACAGCAAACTAAGGAATTACGAACTAACGAGCGGCAAACAAACGAAAAACGAGCAAATGAAATAAGAGCGAACGAATCACGAGCAAACGACTGGCGAAGCAACGATATGTTCGCCCCTTGTTTTGGCTCTTATTAGACGAGAGTTTACGAGCCACTGTTGGGGATTAATATTACTTGTAGCGGCCGTGCTAATAAGGAGATTACGAGAACCCTGGTCTTGATTTAACGGGAGCGCGCCTTCATTAACGGCGAAAATTATCACGGAGAGGAATTCTTTTGGAAAAGGAGGAAGAGGAGGGGGAGGGGGGGGAATAGGAGGAGGAGGAGGAGGAGGAGGAGGAGGAGGAGGAGGAGGAAGAGGAGGAGGAAAGGAGGAGGAGGAGGAGGAATAGAGGGAGGAGGAAGGGAGAGAGGGGGAGGAGGAGGAGGTAGAGGAGGTGGAGGAGGAGGAGGAGGAGAAAAGAAAAAGAAAAAGGAGAAGGATAAGGAGGCAGAGGAAGTGGGGGAGGAGGAAAAGGAAGACGACGAAAATAACAACAAGGAGGGGAAGGAGGATGAATAAACTAACAATAATAATAATAACATGAAAGAAAAGAAAAGAAAAAAACAAGAAAATCCCCGTTTCGTTTCCACATCCACACGAACTGCCATTAAAAGAAAAGACACCTCCCTCCTACCCCTTCCCTTCCCCCTCCCCATTCCCTTCTTCCTCCCTCCTACCCCTTCCCCTCCCCCTCCCCATTCCCTTCTTCCTCCCTCCTACCCCTTTCCTTCTCTCCTCCTTCCTACCGCCTCCCCTCCCCCTCCCCCTTCCCTCATTCCTCCTTCCCCCCTCCCTCCTCCCTCTTTCCTCCTACCCCTTCTCCCCCTACCTCCTTATTCCTACCCCCTCCCCTCCCTCCCTTCGAGATCCCCCCCCCCCCGGTCGAACCAATTTCATCGTGGCTTTACAAGTCAACACCGGTGACTATCTATCAATGGTTTACGAGCGCTCGGGATCCTCTCTCGCGAATGCCACCACGACCACCAATCACGACCTGGCACGACCCCTTCCCCCACCTCTCTCCCTCTCCCCTCCCCAACCTTATCCCTTCGCTTCCGTATCTCCCATTTTCTTATACTTTTATTTTTTTCATGCTTTGTGTTCTTTGGGATTATCGATTTTTCTTTCTTTTTTTTATATTGTGGAAGAGGAAGAAGAGGATATGAAGACGATTTAGATCTCTCTATCTCTCTCTCTCTCTCTCTCTCTCTCTCTCTCTCTCTCTCTCTCTCTCTCTCTCTCTCTCTCTCTCTCTCTCTCTCTCTCTCTCTCTCTCTCTCTCTCCTCTCTCTCTCTCTTCCACTCCTCCTTCTCCTTCCCTTTCCCCTCCCTCTCTCACTTTTCGCGCGTTCGTGTGCGTGGGGAATATGTGTAGGTGTCGGATATGGAAATCAAGGAGGGGAGAAGAGAGAGGAAAAGATGGAGAAGAATAAACAGGAGGAAAAGAAGAAAAAATCGATAAGAGGGGTGAAAACATGATGTGGTGGAGGTAGCGGTGGAAGCTGAAGTGGAAATCGAGGTGGAGGTGGAAGTGGAGTTTGTGGATTTCGCGAGCGAGCCTTCGAGATGATTCCTCTTAGATGAAGACGTATTGCAGAGCTTTCACCCCCCCTTTCTTCTATCTGACTTCCTTCCTGCATCATCATCAAGGAAAAAAACAACAACCATTATTATACAAAAGATGATTCCAATATCAATGAGAAAGCAGAGCTCATCATCACCATTAATACGGAACGATCAAAATCAATAACAAATATAATTAGACAATACAACACAGCGAACAGCTAAGTTAACCCTTTGCTCCCAGGCGTAAACAAGTCCCGAATCCTCGCCGTGAGATAAAGGGAATCGAACCTCATTTGCATAGCCGGCCCGTAATTATGACACAGTACCTTGCCAAAGTGCCCTACGCCACTGATATTCCCGAACGAGTAAATCATCGCGCAAAATGGGCACGGAGCCACGTTCGTTACGCGGCTGCGGCAATTAGAGGTAATTAGGTTAATTGTACCATAGCGTAATGGCGTGGTAGCAGTATCCCTTACGGTCTCTTGCGCGCCGAGAGTACACATTTCGAATTATCTATCATCTATCGCGCTAATACCGAGAGGCAAACGAGTAATGATTATGGCGTCCGAGCAGCCCTGTTTGCAAGGCTTCAAAACGCCACCGAAAGAGACTCGCCAATGCAAGATGAATGAGGGAAGAGAAAAGCAAGCAGACGCAAGCATGAGGGAAAGGGGAATTGAGCAGTAGGAAAACAAGAGAAGGAAGCAAGCAGGCGCAGGCAAGAGAGTTGGCAAGGTAAGAAGCAAGGGAGGGAGGCAAGCAGAGGGAGGGTAGAGGGTGGGGAGGCAAGGAATGTGGTCAGACGTGAAGACAGGAATCTATGACAGAGAAAGAGAGTGCTTGCGTGCATGTTCCTCAGGTACAACCTACTCCGTCAGGCGAAACAGGCCAGGAATTGCGTTTGTGTAACACCTTAATCACACAAAAACAATAAACTATTTTCGGGCGAACGAGAACAGAAAATGTTGCCTGGAAAAAAAAAATCTGATAATATTTCTAAACTAAACAGACTTACAGTATGAAATACGAACACGTAGACGCTACAATAAAACCCTAAACTTACGCCTTTACTCGAGATCGCCAAAAAAGCATGACAAAGTAAGACTCAACTCCCAGGGACGAAAACAGAAGAAAAGAAACAACACAAAAAAACGAAAAAAAAGATAGAAACAATCCTACTTTTATAGATCGAACATACCGCAAATAATGACTCTTTATCTCGCCAACCCGCGTGATTACTATACCCAAGAATTCGCGAAAAAAGTGTAAGTAAAAAAGTTGCAATGTCCAGCACTTGATAATCCTTTTCGTAAACACAGCCTCCCTACCTCGCTCTCTCGACTCCACGAACCTTTTGTTGCCTAACTTGTCCGCTAACTTCATAAACGTTATATACACAGACTGTTTGTCTCTTGTTTTTATCGCTTTCTCTGTCTGTTTGTCTGTCGTCTCTCTCTCTCTCTCTCTTTTTCTTTCTCTCTCTTTCCCCCCCCTCTCTCTCTCTCTCTCTCTCTCTCCTCTCTCTCTCTCTCGTCTCTCTCTCTCTCTCTCTCTCTCTCTCTCTCTCACTCACACCACACGCACATACACTCAGCCCCCGCTTATCCGGCCGGCGGCCATAATCGCGTTTGCAGAGTCAAGCGATGGCCGGATAACCGAAAGTATAATGCCGGTTCAGCTTTCTTTATTTGGCTATCGTGACTCCGACGGTATGTGGGGGGGGGGGGAGAGTGGGCGAGGGGAAGCGGGAGGGGAAGTGAGAGGAAGAGGGGGGAGTGGGGGAGGGGAAAGGGAGGGGAAAGGGGGAGTGGGGAGGAGAAAGGGAAGGGAAAGGGGGTGTGGGGGAGGGGAAAGGGAGAGGGGAAGGGGGAGGGGAAGGACTCGGGGGGGGATTACATTTTCGAGGAGTAAGGATACGCCTTCGATCTTTTCCTCCTCCTCGTCTTTCCTCTTTTCTCTTTCCTCTCTCCTTCTACCGTTTTCGCATTTTTTTCCTTCTAGCGTTCTCGCCCCTCCTTCATTGCTTCTCTTCCACCTCCTTCATTTTTTTTCACTTTCTCCTTCTTTCGTCGACACCGCCTTCCTCTCTCTTCTTTCCTCAATTCTCGCCCTCTTCCTATTTCCAGATTTCCTTTCTTCATCGTCTATCTTATCATAATTAACTTTTAAACTTTATCATAATTAACTTTTAATTACTAAAAGATTTTTTCTTTCAATTTCTCTTTACCACACGCCATGTTCATTATGAAATCTGAGAAAAAAAAAAAAAAGTATGTATATATATATTATATATATTATAATATATAAAATATTATATATATATAATATATATATTTTATATATATATATATACACACACACACACACACACACACATATTATCTATCAATCTATCTATCTATCTATCTATCTATCTATCTATCTATCTATATATTATATATATCTATATATATATATATATATAAACACATATTCTATTCACGTTTCCCCCAATTCACATAACTTTCAATCAACAGATATCGAAAGCACTTCAAGGGACTTAGCTCAACTTCGAAAACACCGACCATAAAATTGCAAAATAACATGTAAAACTTATCACAAGCTTGCAATATCATTCGAAGACACAGGAATCTGAACTAACCTTGATAACACTCACCTAGAGAGACAATGGTATATGCAACATTATTTTAACATGAAAAGCTATATATTAACGGCACTGTGTTAAAAAACAATGGGCGTTTATCCTTGTCCAAAAATGTGGTTCAAAATCTCGTTTTATTTTTTGAGATTGTGATGGAAGGATAGAGTTCCCGTAATATCTATTTCTGTTATTTATTTATAAATGTTTACTGTTTTTATATCACCCCTCCTTCTTACTCTGTTCCTTCCACTCTTCCTCCCTCCCTCTCTCTCTCTCTCTCTCTTTCTCTCTCTCTCTTTCTCTCTCCCTCTCCCTCTCTCTCTCACACAACACACACAAAATAATAATAACAATAATAATAACAATAATAACAATAATAATAACAATAATAACAGAAGACAAATAGATAAATAAATCCCGGACAGTTCACCTTACTATGGGAACGTGAGGCAGCATGACTCGCCACATTCTGAATCCACATTCTTCCCTCCCTCTTCTCTCAATCCACTTTCGATTCATGCTTTTCTCTGTCCTCTTAAAATGCCTTCTGCGTCTACTTTTTTATCATCTTATCTCCATTTTTATTTATTTATTTTATTTTCCATTTCATACACTTTTTAAATCTCTCGTTTTTCTATTCCCCTTTTCGCTTTCCTCCTCACAACACACATTAAACAACTTGCTAAACCTCTTTTCCCTCTATCTCTCTCCCTTCACTCACTTTCTAAACATCCTCTTCGTCTTTTTCTCCTTTCTCCTCTTCATACATTCATTGTTTAACACTATCCACCCCCTCTCCACTTCTCCTTGGTCTGTAATGCTCCTGAAATTTTCCCTCCTCGCCGATTTTCTCTCCAATCCTGCCCGACGAATCCGATAAATCCGAAATATCCAATTGTCTAAACCGCATTCCCGAAATCCACTCACCATCCTTCTCTCTATCGGTTTCGTCTCCTCCTTCCCATGGGGGGTGGGGTGGGGGAGGGATGAAGGGAGGGTGGGAGGAAGAGGAGGGAGAGGAGGGAGAGGAGGGAGGGAGGGAGGGAGGGAGGGATTGAGGGAGGGAGAGGGAGGGAGGGAGAGAGAGGAAGTGTCTATTCGACCTTCAATGTTTTTCTCTATGCATTTGTCTCCCTCTCTTTTAAATCTGCATCTTAATCTATCTTCCACTCCCTTCTTCCCTTCCTTCTTCTCCACCTTCTCGTCTCTACCTCTCCCTTTTCTTCTCCCCCTTATTCCCCTTTCTCCCTTCTTCATTTTCTTCTCCCTCCCTTCTCTCCCTTCTCCTTCTCCTCCTCCTCCCCTCTCCCCTCTCATCCTCCTCCCCTCTCCCCTCTCTTCCTCCCCTCTCCGCATCTCCCTCCCCCTCTCTTCCTCCTTCCCTCCCCTTCTCTCTTCTCTTTCTCTTTCTCCTTCCCCTCTCTCCCTCTCCCCTTTATCACAATCCTCCCCCCTGTCCCTTTCTTCCTTCTCCTCCTCCCCTCTCCCTTCTCATCTCCTCCTCCTTCCCCTTTCTCCCTCTTCTTCTCCCCCGTTGTCCCTCTCCTTCTTCTCCTCGTCCCTCCCTTCTCACTCTCCTTCTCAGATTTTCTGTTTTTTCTTCTTTTTCTCTTCCTTTCGCCGTAATGTCTTCTTCTCTTCTCTTCCTTTCCCCTTATTTTTTTTCTGTTTTTTTTCTCGTACTCTGATACGTTATTTCTTTTCTCTTTACTCTTACTTTAATTCTCTCTTCTTTCCCCCCCGAGTTATTCGTTTCTTTTTTTTCAGGATTTACTTCGTACCAGCAATTCCTCTTTTTTTTTATGTTTCTTCCGTCTTTATTCCCTTTTTCCCTCTTCCATCCATCCGCCGACTGCCCCCCCCCCCTCTCCCACCTCCAATCCCGCCCGAAAGATCCAGGGCACTTGGGGGGTGGGGGGGGGGGGTAACCTCCTTCCCGATCCTCCTCCTTGATCTTCCTTCCCCTCCTTAAGTCTATTTCCTGTTCCTCCTTCGCAAAGCCCGCCTTCTCGATCCCCTCCCGAATCTTCCTTCCGATGCTCCTCCTCGATCCTCTACCCTGATCCCCCCCTTATCAACCGTCTTTCCTGATCCTTCTTCCCGATCCTCCTCCTCGATCCCATTCCCCGATCCTCCTCCTCGATCCCATTCCCCGATCCTCCTCCTCGATCCCATTCCCCGATCCTCCTCCTCGATCCCATTCCCCGATCCTCCTCCTCGATCCCCTTCCCCGATCCTCCTCCTCGATCCCATTCCCCGATCCTCCTCCTCGATCCCTTCCCCGATCCTCCTCCCCGATCCCATTCCCCGATCCTCCTCCTCGATCCCATTCCCCGATCCTATTTCCCGCTCTTCCTCCTCCTCCTCCTCCTCCTCCTCCTGGGAATCTCGAGCGGACCTCCGAGGACGAAGCGACGCGGCGTAGCTTCGTCTTCATCTCCCAACGGACGCGACTCGGGGCGCGCGAGGACCCCGACGATGACCCGGACGACCCGCTTCTTACATCCGGGATGTTTTCTTCTGGAGGAGGTGCTCGTCTTCTTTGTCTTTGGAGTTTTTTTTTTCTCTCTCTTTCTTTCATTTATTTTTTTCTTTTCTTTTGTTTGCTTTTATTCATATATTTATTTGTCTGTTTCTCTTTTTTTCTTTCTTTCTTTCTTTCTTTCTTTCTTTTTTCTTCTCTCTTCTCTCTCTCTCTCTCTCTCTCTCTCTCTCTCTCTCTCTCTCTCTCTCTCTCCACACACACACACACACACACACACACACACACACACACACACACACACACACACACACACACACACACACACACACACACACACACACAAGCAGTAGACCGCACCCGGTCAAACCAAACCACCGTTTAAGTGAGATATACATCCGACTCAAATACATAAACTACGGTAATAAAATACAAACGTTTCGTGGAATATGTGTACCTCTGACATAAACTAAGTCGATATTAAACCTTGAAACTGGAAAAAAATGTAGGCAGCCTTTGCATGCCTGCATATATACACACGTACATGCACGTCCCCACACACACATGACCGCACGCCTACACACACGAGTGGATGCAAGCCCGCAAACACACACACACACACACACACACACACACACACACACACACACACACACACACACACACACACACACACACACA
Source organism: Penaeus monodon (assembly GCF_015228065.2). NCBI lineage: Eukaryota > Metazoa > Arthropoda > Malacostraca > Decapoda > Penaeidae > Penaeus > Penaeus monodon. Next base: position 10,205,857 of record NC_051390.1, on the reverse strand, counting down.
CACACACACACACACACAACATCTTCTTCTGTTAACGGTAGGTTCATGTCTGAGCCGCCGTGGTCAAAGCATGATACTTAATTGTAGTTTTCATGTTGTGATGCTCTTGGAGTGAGTACGGGGTAGGGTCCCCAGTTCCTTTCCACGGAGAGTGCTGGTGGTACCTTTTTTAGGTAATTATTCTCTCTATTTATCCGGGCTTGGGACCAGCACTTGACTTGGGCTGGATTTGGCCACCCAGTGGCTAGGTAGGCAATCGAGGTGAAGTTCCTTGCCCAAGGGAACAACGCGGCGGTCGGTGACTCGAACCCTCGAATTCAGATTGCCGTCGTGACAGTCTGAGTCCGACGCTCTAACCATTCGGCCACCGCGGCCTTGACGATCATGGGCTTCCATGATTTTTTCTTAGCAATTTAGAGCGGTGGTTTGCCATTGCCTTCCGCCCGGTGTTTTTATCGAGTCACCATCTCTATTTACCCGGCACTGACATGAGCTGGCTTGGCCACCCAGTGGCTAGGCAGGCAATCGAGGTGAAGTTCCTTGCCTAAGGGAAACAACGCGGCGGTCGGTGACTCGAACCCTCGAATTCAGATTGCCGTCGTGACAGTCTTGAGTCCGACGCTCTAACCATTCGGCCACCGCGGCCTTGACGATCATGGGCTTCCATGATTTTTTCTTAGCAATTTAGAGCGGTGGTTTGCCATTGCCTTCCGCCCGGTGTTTTTATCGAGTCACCATCTCTATTTACCCGGCACTGACATGAGCTGGCTTGGCCACCCAGTGGCTAGGCAGGCAATCGAGGTGAAGTTCCTTGCCTAAGGGAAACAACGCGGCGGTCGGTGACTCGAACCCTCGAATTCAGATTGCCGTCGTGACAGTCTTGAGTCCGACGCTCTAACCATTCGGCCACCGCGGCCTTGACGATCATGGGCTTCCATGATTTTTTCTTAGCAAATTTAGAGCGGTGGTTTGCCATTGCCTTCCGCCCGGTGTTTTTATCGAGTCACCATCTCTATTTACCCGGCACTGACATGAGCTGGCTTGGCCACCCAGTGGCTAGGCAGGCAATCGAGGTGAAGTTCCTTGCCTAAGGGAAACAACGCGGCGGTCGGTGACTCGAACCTTCTAACTCAGATTACCGTCGTGACAGTCTTGAGTCCGACGCTCTAACCATTCGGCCACCGCGGCCCACACACAACATACCAAGACCCTAATCCAAATTCAGTATGAATAATGCTTGCAATTTCCTGGCGTTGCAACTAATACTGACACTCGAATATTGCTCTACATGCATACCTGCATCCGTGCAACATGATCGAGGCAGAGGACAGGAGGAAGGGGCTCGGAGGAAGGGGGGGGGAGTTGAAATTAAGAATAGCAATGTTGCAAAAGACGACCCTTCAATGCAAGAGCAGAGAGCACAATCGAGTATTGGATGGGGGTCGTAGGGGGTAAGGGAGAGAGAGGGAAGTAGGAGGGAGAGAAAGGGGAGAAGGAACGAGTAGATAAGGGGGGGGGGAGGTAGGGGGAGAAGGAGTGGGGTAAAGGAGGAAGGGAGAAGGAGTAACGGGAGAGGAAAGGGGAAAGCAGAGGGGTACGGGGGGGGGGGGAAGAGGAAAGCAAACATTAATAGGGTGTATGTGTGTGTGTGTGTTTGTGTGTGTGTGTGTGTGTGTGTGTGTGTGTGTGTGTGTGTGTGTGTGTGTGTGTGTGTGTGTGTGTGTGTGTGTGTGTGTGTGTGTACGTGTATATAAGCCCAGCAAGAAAAAGAAAATTTCCTCACCGCAAAACTATACGTTATGAGTTCGAGTGTAAATGACAGCGCTAACCAAAGTAAAATGTAAATAAATGCAAATACACAAACATATAAGTCAAAGCAAATAAAAATCATGCCAAAAAACAATTCGAAAGAATAACAGGAATAAAAAAAACCGATAAAAGAACGCTGATAAAAATAAATAACAAAATGAACTAAGACAAGAATAATAATCAGATGAATAAAAGAACGACAGGAAAATAAAACATTCAAAACGATGAACTAAATAAATAGACTGAACGCACGATTCAGCCGAACAATTTCAAAACGAACAAACAATAAGAAACGAAACACTCATCGTTCTCGCCTTAAATCATCCACGCTTTTACTCCCGTCATTTTATCTTGCTTCTGCCTTGTCTTGTTTGCAGTGACCTCTGCTTACCACTTATTAACCCCCCCCCCTTTCATTCCTTTTCTCTTCTCTCTTCCTCTCTTCTCACTTCCCCCTCTTCCTCTCTCCTCCCTTCCCACTCTATCTCTCTTTTCTCTTCCTTCTCCTTCTCTCCCTCCCACTTTTCCCATTCTAACTCTCTCATCTCTTCCTCCTCCCTTCCCGCTCTCTTCCTCTCTCCTCTCCATCTTTCTCTCCTCTCTTCCCCCTCCTTCTCTCCCTCCTCCCTTCCCCCTCTATCTCTCTTTTCTCTTTCTTCTCCTTCTTTCCTTCCTAACGCCCCCCTCTACATCTCTCCCTCCCACCTTTCCCTCTAATCTTTCTTCTTTCTCTCCCCTCCCTATCCCTCCAACTCCTCTTCCCTTCCATCCTTCCCTCCCCAACCCTCTCCCCCCCCCATCTACTTCACCCCCACCTACAAATCCCACAATAACTACACGAAATAATCCTGCATTACGGCGAGATCCATCTTCGTCTCTTTCGTGGGTTATTGACGCGCGAAAGGCAGAAAACAGGAATCAATGGAGATAAATCTCAGTTGGAGGAACGAAGATGAAGAGGAGAATATATACGAGGGAGGGAGGGAAGTGGAGGGAAGAAGGGAGGCGAGAGAGGAGGAGGGGGGGAGGAGGGAGGGGAGATGGAGAGAAGGAGAGGGAGAGGGAGAGGGAGAGGGAGAGGGAGAGGGAGAGGGAGAGGGAGAGGGAGAGAGAGAGAGAGAGAGAGAGAGAGAGAATGGAGAGTGAGATAGATAAAGATAGACAGAAAGGGATCGACATACAGACATAAAAAAAGGGAAGAGGGAGAGAGCCTGGGGGGCACAGGAAGAAGGGGGGAGGGGGATCGGTGGTGCCCTTGCCCTATCCACCAGAATTTCCACCTGCAACCCATCCGCAACCGATATCCCGATCTGGTCGACTCCCTGCGGCGCGGCGACGCCTTGGCTGATAAATGCACGCAAGGCCTTCGCGTCGTGCCCATTTTTCTTCTTCTTGGGTCACCAGTTTCTTTTTCTTCTTCTTTTTTTCTTCTTTTGAATTTTTTTCTTCTTCTTTCTGACCACCTCCCCTTTTTTTTTTTCTTCTTTTTTCTTTTTTTTTTTTTAGATTTTTCCTTTTTCTTTACCTTCTTCTTCTTCTGAAAGAGTAAAAGTTACACGTGTCGCTATGATTTCCCCAAATTATTTCTTTGCTACCTTGAAGACACTAATACCTTGGCACTTGATGAAACTATTATCTTAACTAAAAGGTAATAAACACATTTCTAAAGACGATATATTTCTTCTGAAAGAAAATAATTTTACTTTTCCTTGGAATTTAATACATGATGATATATTACTGAAAAAAAACTTTATCCTTCCTAGAAATCAACATTATATCATTTTTTCTTGTAAGAAGAACAGTTATAACGTTATTCAAAACAAAAGGAAAAATAAAAATTAGTAAATAAATAAAACTCTTCCCGGCAGACGCTAATAAAAATTGACACATTTTTTTTATTCCCTTGTTTACTGGAGTTTATTTTTTATAGTATTTTTTTCTGCTTCAAAATCATTCCTCCCTCGCTAAGTTAACATTCATCCGTACCCCCCCCCCCTCTCTCTCTCTCTCTCTCTCTCTCTCTCTCTCTCTCTCTCTCTCTCTCTCTCTCTCTCTCTGTGCCTCTCTCCCTCCCTCTGCACCTGTCTCTGCTTAACCCTACCTCCACCTCTCCCTCCCTCCCTCCCTACCCCTCCCCATCCCCTTCCCTCCTCCCCCTCCCCCCCCCCATCCGTTTCCGAAAGACACCATACTTCACCATTTTTTCAAAGGGAAACGGAAGCCCCCACGGTCGACATAACAAATTACAGACGAGGCCGACCGAGGAGCCCTGCAACAAAAGCTGCACGAAATATCCGTACCGCACGAGGCAACGGAAAGGGGGGGGGGGGAAAAAATTTTCCACGGTAATCAAATGCCTAAAGCCTTGTGGACGCGGAAGGCCAGTGGGGGGGGAAGGGGAGGAGGGAGAGGGAGGGGGGAGGGAGGGGGGGGAGGGAGGGAAGGAGGGAGAGAGGGAGAGAGAGAGAGAAGAGGGAGAGAAAGAGGGAAAGAGAGAGAGGGGAGAGTGAGAAAGAGGGAGAGAGAGGGGAGAGGGGGGGGAGAGGGGGAGAGAGAGAGAGGGAGAGGGGAGAGAGAGAGAGGGGAGAAGAGAGGAGAGAGAAGGGGAGAGAGAGAGAGAGAGAGAGAAAAGAAAGAGGGAGATGAGAAAAGAGAAAAGAAGGAGAGAGAGGAAAAGAGGGGAGGGGAGGGAAGAGGGAGAAAAAGAGGAGAGAGAGAGAGGGAGGAGAGAGGAGGAGGAGGAAGGGAGAGGGGAGAACGGAGGAGGAGCTGAGAGAGAGAGAGAGAGAGTGAGAGGAGAGAGAGAAGACTGAGAGAAAGAAAGAGAGAGAGAGACTGAGAAAAAAAGAGAGAGAAAGAGGAAAAAGGGAGAAAAGAGAGAGAGAAGAAGAGAAGAGAGAGACGAGAAAAGAAAGAAGAGGGATGAGAAAGAGGGGAAAAAAGGAGAGAAGAAAAAAGAGAGAGAGAAAGAGGGAGGAGGGAGGAAAGAGAGAGAGAGAAAAAGGAGAGACGGGAGAAGGGGAGAAGAAAACTGAGAGAGAGAGAGAGAGAGATGAGAGAGGAGAGAAAAACTGAAAAAAGAAAGAGAGAGAGAGAAGAGAGAGAGAGGGAAAGGAGAAAGAGGAGGAGGGAAAGAGGAGAGAAGAGAGGAGAAAAGAGAGGAGAGAGAGAGAGAGAGAAAAGAGAGAGAGAGAGGAGAGGAGGGAAGAGAGAGAGAGGAGAGAGAGAGAGAGGAAAAAAAAAAGAAAGAAAAAAGAGAGAGAGATAAAAATCGTCCCCTTAAAAAGAAATTTTCGCCACAGGGATTTATGCAATTAACACCCAAAAATCACACCGTTGCAAGTCTCGGCGTAAAATTGGCGTGTATTCCGCGTGGGTATATCCGTCGGGGTTTAGAAAATCCTCTTACGCTCACGCAAAGGGCATCGCAGTTACATCACGAAATATTTTGTACAAGCCCGTAGGAAGGAGGGAAGGAGGGAGAAGAGGGTGGGAGAGGAGGAGGAGGGAGGGAGAGGAGGGAGGGAGAGGAGGGTGGGAGAGGAGGAGGAGGGAGAGGAGGGAGAGGAGGGAGAGGAGGGAGAGGAGGGAAGGAGGGAGGGAGGGAGAGGAGATATAGGGGGAGGAAGGGAGGAGTGAGAAGGGGATAGGGAAAGGGAGAGAAGGAGGAGAAGGAAATAGAGAAGGAGAGGAGGAAAGGGAGAAAGAGAGGATGAAAAGGATAGAAGGGGAAGAAAAAAAAGAAGATGGGGAAGAAGAAGTTGGAAGTGGAGGTGAAAAATGTGGAGGTGGAGGAGGAGGTGGAAGAAGGAGGTCGGAGTAGCAGGAGGAGGGGGGGGGGATATGAGAAAGGGGTGACGGGATCAAGGACTCACGGGGGTGGGGGTTGGAGGGGGGAGAGGGAGAGTGAAAAGGGGGGATGGGATGGAAGGGGAGGGGAGGGAAGGAGACGGGGGAGGGGAGGGGAGGAGACGGGGGAGGGGAGGTGCCCTTTTGTACCTCGTCTCGAAATACCATCTCGAAGTTTATTTAGCATTTACCTCCTCCTATTTTTTCCCCCAGCAAAAATTCGGGTCTGAAAAATACACGACTCGGAGGTCGTTGTGGCGGGAACCCTTTTCGCAAGACGGACGGACCAGTTTCAGGAGGAGGAGGAGGAGGAGGAGGAGGAGGGGGAGGAGGAGGAGGAGGAAGGGGAGGAGGAGGAAGAAGGGGAGGAGGAGGAAGAAGGGGAGGAGGAGGAGGAAGGGGAGGAGGAGGAGGAGGAGGAAGGGGAGGAGGAGGAAGGGGAGGGGGAGGGGGAGGGGGAGGATGAGGAGGAAGAGGAGGAAGGGGAGGAGGAGGAGGAGGAGGAGGAAGAGGAGGAGGAATAAGAAGAGGGCAAGTAAAGGTGGAAAAAGAAGAGGAGGAAGGGAGGAGGGGGAGAAGGAGGACACGAAGAACAAAAAAAAAAGACACCAGTAAGAGCAAGAATTAGAACAAGAAATCAAAGTAGAACAATAAAAAAAACGGCGGAGGAAAGAGAGAGATCGAGAGAGCGCCCCCCCGCCATTCCTTCCCGAGACAACCGCCGCTGCTATTTCTCTTATTTCGATGCCGCGGTTTTGCGACGTCGTGGCGAAAAGGAAGGTTTTGCAAGCGAGTCCTCTGTTGCATTTCCAAATTGTCCATTTCCAATTGCCTTCCCGGCGGTGTTCATAGTAATGCTGCCATCATCAAAAATTGACGTAATCACACCGCCTATCATATAATTACCAGCATCAATGTGCAGTTCTCCCTCAACCAAAATTCGCAACGATGAAGCAATAATTTTAACAAAATAGGTCAGTAAAAAAAAAATATATATATTCCCATTTTACACACAAAAAAGAGAGACAGAGCGAGAGAGAAAAGACAGACAGACAGAGAGAGAGAGAGGAGAGAGGAGAGAGAGAGAGAGAGAGAGAGAGAGAGAGAGAGAGAGAGAGAGAGAGAGAGCGCCGAGGAAACGAAAGAGTTACTAGGAAGCTTAACGAAACTAGTGCCCCATACTTGTGTCTCCTTTTCCAATTTCAGGCTCTCAATCTCTCTCTCTCTCTCTCTTTCTCTCACCCTTACTTCTTCTCTAACTCCTGCCCACCCCACCTCTTTCTCTCCCTCTCCCTCACTCCCTCCCTCCCTCTATCCCTTTTTTCATCTCTCTCCCACTCCCTCTCTCACTCCCTCTCCCACTCCCTCTCTCACTCCCTCTCCCACTCCCTCTCTCACTCCCTCTCCCACTCCCTCTCTCACTCCCTCTCCCACTCCCTCTCCCACTCCCTCCTAGCCTCTCCCTCTTCTCTCCGTACCTGCACCTCCATCTACTTTACGAGCACCTCATTCTATCGGTAATTACCGTCTTCCGTGCTATTATTTATGTTATTAACTTCGATTAAGATCCTCCTCTCAGCGTCTGCTCCTACCTGCTTGCGATCTAATTGCCTCTCTCGCCGCCAAATGAACACCTTTTTAACTTCGACAATCTGATTTTTGTTTCTAAGATACGACACAAACCCAACGTAGACCGCGTCTATAATTACTGGCATTACCATCTCGCAAGCAATTATCGTCTTTGATCATAAACACACGAGAGCAAACGTGATGCTCTCGTGTTCGAAGGCACCCCACGACATCGCGACGGAACGTAACGCGACCCGGGCTTGAGATGAAATAATAATCAAAACACACAAAAGATGATAATAATAAATAAATAAAAATAAATGAATCAGTATTAAAAATAAAGCAGAATTTTCCCTTTGACGCAGAAACACTACGAGCGCGAAACATTAACGTATTCCGGAAGATACGCACCGCTCTAAATTAAGAAGATATAATAAAGAGATATAGCGACTTTATTGAGCTAAGGAGACCTAAATGATAGCTTTAAGCTTAGAAGAAAGAAGAAAAAAAAGATAATCATACATATAAAAAGAAAAAAACAATAAGCTAAGACGGTGTAAGAACAGAAATAGGTTGAAGATGAGCTTACATAAAAATAAAAAAAAAATACGACGGAATAAAAATAACTTAAAAAATGTTCCAACTCTATTGAACTAAGAAGACTTAAAAGACTTAAAACTTGAAGATGAGCAAACTTACAAAAAAAAAAAAAGCTAAGACGAAATAAAAAAAAAAAAAACATTTTGAAGATAAGCATAACAAGATAACTTAAAGATACGAAAGAATAAGAACTTAAAAACACTTCAAACCCTTTTCCTCCGACCTTCAAGGGGGAAACAAAACTTTTGTCTCATTGCCAATTAGCGCCAGATCTTTTCTTTTTTCTTTTTTTTCTTCTCGACCCGCACGCAAACAGGAGAACAGGCGAGAAAGAGAGAGGGAGGTAAGAAAGGAGGGGGAAGAGAAGGAGGGAGGGAGGGGGAGGTAAGAAAGGAGGGGGAAGAGAAGGAGGGGAGGGAGGGAGGAAAAGGTAAGAAAGGAGGGGGAAGAGAAAGGAGGAGGAGGGAGGAAAGAAAGGAGGGAGAGAAGGAGGGAGGGAGGGAGGAAGAAAGGAGGGGAGAGAAGGAGGAGGGGGGGGGGCTGGGAGAGGAGGGGGGGGAGGGAGGGGGGAGGGATGGGAGGGAGGAGAGGAGAGGGAGAAGAGAGGGAGAGAGAGAGAGAGAGAGAGAGAGAGAGAGAGAGAGAGAGAGGAGAGAGAGAGAGAGAGAGAGAGAGAGAGAGAGAAGAGAACGGAAGGAAGATCAAAAGAGAGAAACTCCGATTGGATCCGATCACTATTCCAGGACTTTTTAGTTATTTGAAAATCAGCGGACGAGTTTCTTCTGAGCTCCGAGGCAAGGACGCCCTCGAGGTGGTTTGGTGGGAAGCGGAATAGTCCTTGGGGAGGAGGAGGGGGGGGGGGAGGAGGAGGAGGAGGAGGAGGAGGAGGAGGAGGGAGGAGGAGGAGGAGGAGGAGGAGGAGGAGGAGGAGGAGGAGGAGGAGGAGGAGGAGGAGGAGAGGAAAAGGAAGAGAAGGCGGAGGAGAAAAATCTAGATAAAAAACTATTATTAAAAAAGGAAGATATGACGATACAGTAGAAAAAAAAAAAACGCTGCAAGGATAGAGACCAAAAGAAGAAGAAAAAAAGAGAAAAAGAAGCCACGTTAATTTAACAGGCGCACAGCCCCCCCCCCCCCCCCCCCCCCCAACCGCACCTGTGGACAGTCTCCCGGCCGCATTCAGCATTAAAACTTCCAACACTGAACACTCAACTGCTACCACAAACTTTCTTAAACTCCCGGCAAACTCATTAACTTTTTTTTTTTTTCACCGTTTTGTCAATCGTATACAATAAAAGGAAGATATAAGAATTATGGGGATGTACGGATGCTGAAAGATCTATCATCGATGGCTAATTTGTCTCGTGTCCGGCAGGTATACAAAGTTATGAACTCGGAAGCTCTCTCAAGAAAAGTTTCGTTGGGTCTTTAAGAAACCTTTTAGAAGAAATTTTTTTTCCCCAACAGTTTTAAGCATTATATTCCCTCGGACCTAAATGTAAACGCGACGATCTCTCTCTCTCTCTCTCTCTCTCTCTCTCTCACACACACACACACACACACACACACACACACACACCACACACACACACATCCTGAACAGCAGCACTTATAACATTGAATCAATATCCCTGAAAACAAGTTCTTAATCAAATATTAATCAAACAAATACCTTTTCTTACGATCTATCCTGTTTGTTATCAACCCTGGGAAATTTTATAAACCAAATTACCTAGTCGATCGAACCGTTAGTCTTAAGAAACGAAGCATCTGTTCTATTTCCTAACAGTAAAAAGTCCATAGGTTCGTAATTTGTTTTAAATGCAGCTAAGCACGAAGGCTCGGGGGATTATCTTGTCTCGCTTTTGTTTCCTCTCTCTTCTCTTTCCTTCTCTTTTATTCTTTCTCTGTGTCTATTTCTGTTTCTGTTTCTGCCGCTGGCTCCTTTCCTCCCTCCCTCCCCCCTCCCTCTCTTCCCCCTCTTCTTCCTTCCTTCCCTCCCTCTCCCTCTCCATCCCTCCATAGCTTAACCCACCTCCCTCTCCCTCCAACCGCTACCTCCGTCAGGCATAATCTTCAGCTGTACAATCATAAGACGAAAACCAGCTGATCCTACACCTGTTAACAAGCTGCGTCAGAACACAAGCCAGCCAGCAAGACAGTTAACACGGGAGTGGGCTTGCGAGGGAGGAGGGGACAATGGACTGCTGGAGACAGGACAAGGGTAAGTGACAGGACACCTCGGCCCAGCGCAGAAGGGAGAAGGGGGGGGGGGGGCAGAAATAGACCAAGGTGGGGCATTGGTTCTCGTGTTCTCTTTGGACTGGCTTATCCTGAAGGAGGAGTGGGGGTAACGAGGGGGGGTGTTAATGCCAGGAGGTCAAGGCGAGAGAGTCCTAAGTTGAAGGCATTTCTGGCATATAAATTCCATACGAAAGAAACGAACTGAGAATTTTAAATGTCTTGCAAATCTCCCTTCTTTTTTCCCCTTCCATAAAATTCCGATTGGACTCGCTCGCACGCGCGCATGTGGGTTTGTGTGTGTGTGGGGGGGGGGGGATACCTCCGCCTGTATTGGTGGGCGTGAAAGCGTGTGCAACAAAAAGTGTGGATCTCTCTACTTTCCAAATCTGTATTCGTGATCGTGCGTGTATACGTGTACGTGATCTGGTGACGACCTCGCGAGACACATGTCAGTGCGAGGATTGTCTCCCCCCCCCTCCCCCAGCCCCGGTACCTTCCAGGGAGTCGTTAATGAGGAAGACAATAAGGTCGGTGCCTAAGGTCAAGGCAGTCGCACTCACGACCCTCCTCCTTCTCCTCCTTCCCTGAACCCCTTTCCCTCTATCAGATGGAATTCGATTGTCTTTATTACCCTGCGATACAGCCCTCAGATAACCATTCTCAAGCGGTAGTTTAACCTTTGCGTTCGTTCGTGCGTCGTGAGGCGAATCTGGATCTCTCCTCTCACTCTCTCTCTCTCTCCCTCTCTCTCTTTCTCTCTCTCTCTCTCTCTCTCTCTCTCTCTCTTCCTCTCCCCCCTCCCTCTCCTTCTCCCTCCCTCCCTCTCCTTCTTACTCCCTCCCTCTCCTTCTTCCTCCCCCCTTCTCCTTCTCCCTCCTTCCTTCCCTCTCGCTTTCCCTCTCCCTCTATAGTCTAACAAGAAGGCAAACTGACAATCAACATAAAACATTCTTTTCGATCCGGAACTAATCAGAAAGACAAGTCTAAAAATCTAGACGAATTGTCTAGTGCGTTTTCCCCGAACGCGAGAGGCTGTAATTATTTTCCGGCATGAACAGGCTTCATAAAAGAGCATCGCAACGCTATCAACAGACCGGACAACAAATAATCAACTTGCACAAACACATCAACATCCGAACGAAGTATTAAACATGCAAGAAAATCAATCAACACCTGAACGCGGAATCAGGTCACCCTTTTCGCAAGTACAAATCGGATCCAGCACATATAGCCGAGTTCCATGACGCCATCAAAGGGCCCTCCTTTTTTTTCTTCTTCTTACTTGCACCGGTGAATAACTCTCAATGCGCCATTAATGAACCCGTTCCAGGTGGTGTCTTTTCCTTATTGTCGTTATGCATGACTTCACTACCAGAGGTTGGCCTTGTGCATGTATAATACGTTCGGGTCGAGAATATAGCACTGTTCGCTCCCGTGATGGCGAGGTTGGAGCTGAAGACGGCGAGGACGGACGCACAACCCCCCCACCCCCATCCCCACCCACCCCGGAGGCTTTTTCGAGATCAGCCATGAGTGGAGGAAAGCGGCTTAGCGAGACAGGATCAGAGGATATCCTTTTATATCAAAAGACTTCGCTGATTCGTATTTATATTGCCATCCGAATCGAAGGAGTCGGATTCTCCTTCGTGGAGGGATAGATAAATATATTTCATAATGATAATATTTGGAAGGTTCCTCATGGTTTCTTGTTAAAGGGCCTTCTGCATCCTATTCAACATCAAAAAGCCTAAAAAAAATAATGCCAACCGCCTTCAAAGCAGGCACACACGTCCGCGACACCGTAGGCTTGCTTGCTCAAGCACGGGCGAAAACAGGACACGCCACGATAGCCTCTCGGGATTTGTCCCTCGCCAAGCAAACAAAAAGTCGGTAAGTTCCCTTAATCCTTAGTCATCTGCAGCGGCGCGGAACAGGCGGAGCTGCCGTAATGTTAATGATGACGTCATAAAACGGTGAGCGAATTATCAGAAAAAGAGAGGTCGAAATGGAAGCAGAAGTCACAAGGCGACGCAAACAGAGGGAGTCCAAGCACTAAAACGCCGCGTCGACAAGACTACCAAATAAATCGTCAGAATTCAAAGCACTCCCGAGGTTATGACACTCGATTTCAAAAGGGTAACATGAGGTCATTATTCACGGTAGTCCCAGACACGCAAAAACACAGGCTGTGAATACCAATGTAGTCTGGCTCATACAAGGACAAAAAAAAAAAGGCATTTCGACCTTGAGTGTGAATTGTACTATAGTCCAAACACTCAAGGAAGTGTAATCAGGAGTAAAAAAAAAAAAACACAATAAGCTGCGGCCTAAACACTAAACTCTGGCTTATGACATACGTGAAATGTCGGCGGAGAGACCAACAGATGCCAAGGCTGATGGGGATATAATTGTCTGTAAATACATCTCTTGGTGATCAATTCCATCTTGCTACCGGAAGGCCAACAAGGAGCGACAAGGAACAATAACATAAACAATAGATAAAACGAAAGAGAAAAATGCATGAGTCAACGGCGTCCCGAAGAAAAGAAAAGAAAGAAAAAAACGTCAAGCGATCACTTCTCACGTTTCGAGGTTCACTAACGTTATCCTCCGGGTTTCATTTATGGATTCAATACTGTACTCCGACTTTCGAAATCGATCCCCTGCTTACTCAATACACACAATCAAAGCGTGAGAACATTTTCCGACCCACTATCGCATGTGCCCTCACTCGACCTCCCCCTTACCTCCCCACCACCCCTCCCACACAAACCCAACAACTTCCTCTTCTCGACTCTCTCCTCCCCTATCCTCCTTTCCCTCTCCCTCATCCCTCCCCTCTGCTCCCCTCCCCGTGACAACGCAAACGAGTGACATTTGTTCAAACACGTGAATAACACTCCTGGCCGTCGCCACTTAAATACCACACGCCGCGAGAAATTAGCAAGAACACGCACCGATGGCTTTGAAAACCTGTTCGAACTCTCGCTACCGTCTCGAGCTGGATGCAAATCGCCCCTGCATGCTTCGTTCCCAGGCGCCGCTCTCCTCGAATGTTCAAAAGCGAAAGAATCCATCCAGCTACTCTTACTTAACCTCACGTGATGCATAATCATACATCCGAAGCACATACCGCTAGCTTCAAGTAACCCGAGAAAATGAATGTATGTTCCGAAGCACGGATCAGCTGATTTCCACCAGCCCTGCACCAGATAGTTCTTTATAATTATTTAATTATTTCTTAATAATTACTTCTTGGATCTGCCGCTGTCCCGTTCGCAGGCGGTGCAAGAAGCGGGCGGAGGGAGCGAGGGCGTGTGAACGGCCGCGGCGGCGAGCTTAATGCCACGGCCCGGAGGCGAAGGAATTACGAATTAAGATCAGACGTTTTTCGTCCAGGTAAGCGCTGCACTTGCACTGGCGGCGGGGGTCCCAAGGGGGAGGGGACGCCTTGTCCCACTGCGCTCTGCCCCGCCTGCTATGACGCTGCTGCTCCTCCTTCGGGAAAGAGAGCGGACGCAAAAAAGACCCCTAAAATGTTAAAATACACATACATATACATACACATGCATGCATACACACATACATACAAATACAAACACACACACACACGCACACACGCGCTCGCGCGCACACACACACACACACACACACACACACACACACACACACACACACACACACACACACACACGCATATATATGCAAGTACATATTGGGGGGTTGGGGGTGGGGGTGGGCAGCCAATTGCGGCAGGAGAGCGTCAACTACGGCGTCGGATCAGAGGCTGCCGCGTCATCCCCCTCCCTCCTCCTTCTCCCGTAAGTGCTCGCCTCGGCATCTCTGGCCCGTACTTGACCTTTCCTGAACACTTCTTGACCTTTCGGTAGCGTGAGAATATGAATGATGTGCCTTACTGAGATCAAGAGAAGGTCAGCGTAGGAATGTTATCGGGTAGTGTGGCTCGTTAACATGCAAAAACCGTCGGCTGCGTCCTGGACCGATTAGGGAGGGCGGGGCAGTTTAGACACATATACCCATGCCGGCGCACGCAATTGGGTGCACGCACACACGAACATGCATCAGCAACGAGCACTTGGGA
>NC_051390.1:10186684-10189184 GCF_015228065.2 Penaeus monodon | reverse complement strand
TCCCCTCTCTCCTCTCCCTCCTCCCTCTCCCTCTCCTCTCCCTCCCTCTTCTCCCTCTCCTCTCTCTCCCTCTCCCCCTCTCCCCCTTCCCCCACTAACTCCCAATCCTTTCTCCTTCTCCCTCTCCCTCTCTCTCCTTCCCCTTCTCTCTCTCTCTCTTTCTCCTTCCCCTCCCCTCTCACGAAATCTTTTTTCGAAGTGCTATTTCTCAAGACTTCCATTTACTAATTTCATCCTCTCACGTTACTCTACTTTACAGCAACAAAACGACGGAGATTTTCTAGCGTGAAATCCATCAGATAAAACAATAGAGCTTTTCATTACACACAACTACATGCCACACAATGTAACCTATTATGAATATAAAATAATATAACCTAACATAAATTTAAGATAATATGACCTAACATAAATGTAACATAACCCACACCAATAACATAATATATCCTAACATAAATATATCATAACATAACATAACATTAACAAAATAAGCCATCAACAATATACAAAGTGGCTTCCTCGCCCTGCCCCTTTTAGCCAGCCTCGTGATAATACTCAGTTAATCGATATAGAATTTCAGGTCCAGTAACCACTTTCCCTTCGAGGAGCTGAGAGCCAAAGGGAGAGGGGGAGGAGGAGGGGGGGTGGGGGGAAGGAGGAGGAGGAGGAGGAGGAGGAGGAGGAGGAGGAGGAGGAGGAGGAGGAGAGAGGGAGGGAAGGGGAACAGGGGAGATAAATTGACCGGAATCATTAATCACTCATGCGATACTTGGTCATTTAATCGGTCATGGCATTTCTTCTGCAACATCCCCTAATTTCAGCTGAGATTTATGGCCATGTCCCTGATCTCGATGCAAGGGCGAGCTGTGAATTTTCTCTGTCTTTCTCTTTGTTACTCCCTGCCCCTCTCCTTCCTTGACTCTCTCCATCTCTCTCCCTCCTCTCCCTCCCTCCCTTCACTCTCTCCACCTCCCTCCACTTCCACCTACCCTTTGCTCTTCCCTCTCCCTCCCTCCCTCCTTTCTTCCCCTCCCCTCATTCTTCCTCTCCTCCCCCTCTCTTTCCCTTCCACCCTCCTCTCCTTCCCTCACCCCCTCTCCCTCCTCTCCTCCCCTCCCTTCCCCTCACCCCCTCCCTCTCCCTCCGCCAATAGCCCGCCAGGGAATAAGAAGAGATCGTTCCCTATTACCTACGAGCGTACGACAAGACCCAGAAATCGATTTCCTTCGGCAAATCTCTCGGGCGATCAACAACTGAACGACCCGGCGGTGTGTGTGTGTGTGTGTGTGTGTGTGTGTGTGTGTGTGTGTGTGTGTGTGTGTGTGTGTGTGTGTGTGTGTGTGTGTGTGTGTGTGCGTGTGTGTGTGTTGTGTGTGTGTGTGTGTGTGTGTGTGTGTGTGAGGAAAGAGGTGTCCGATAGTTTCACTGACGAGGCTGAAGGAAGAGAGCTCGAGAGAGAGAAGAAGCAAACGGGCATTGAAAGCAAAGGGAAAGGAAAGAGGAAAGGAAGTCTTAAGAGAAGACCCTCGCGAAGACGGAAAACGCTGAAAGGCAGATAAAGACTACGAAATAAAAATAAAGAAAGTCTTATGGATAAGGAAGGAGGTGAGAAGGAGACTCCCTATTCATCCCTCTCTCCCCAACCCCCCCCTCTCCTCCCTCAGCCTCCTCCTCAAGTACCCCCCCCTCCCAGCGACCTCCCCCTTCCCCAACCTCCTCCTCGACCTTCCTCCTCAAGTAACACCCCTCCCCCATCCGCGCGACCTCCCCCTTCCCCAACCTCCTCCTCGACTTTCCTCCTCAAATACCTACCCCTCCCCCCCACGCGACCTCCCCCTCCCTCAGCCTCCTCCTCGACCTTCCCCCCCCCTCATATAGTCCCCCCTCCAACCTCCCCCTATCCCCCCCTGAAAAGCAGTGATCTACCAGGAGTCCCAAACTTTTTTCCCGGACTCGTTAGAATGAGCGATGAGGTTTTACAAGGGTCGTGAACCTTTATTTTTGAGGGAGTGTCTTTGTGACCACCTGTTCTCGCCTGCTCCCTCGAGGCTGGAGGAAGGAGGGAGTTAGGAGGGAGGAAAGAGTGAGGGAGGAGGGAGGAAGGAGGGGAGGAAGGGAGGGAGGAGGGAGATCAGTGGAGACAGTGGGAGGAAAAATACGAGGGTAAAGAAGGAGATATAACGTCGGGTGATTAACCAGGCAAAAGAAAAGACGAATGAGGGAAGTAAGATAGGGAAAGCGAGAACATATGAAGAGAGAGAGAAGAGAGAGAGAGAGAGAGAGAGAGAGAGAGAGAGAGAGAGAGAGAGAGAGAGAGAGAGAGAGAGAGAGAGAGAGAGAGAGAGAGAGAAGATAGAGAGAGAGAGAGATACAGAGAGAGAGAAAAAAGAAAGATAGAGAGAAAAAAGAAAGAAAGAAAAAGACAGGAAGAGAGAAAGAACGAAAAAGAGAAAGGAAAAAAGAAAGAAACAGAAAGACAGACAGACAGCGCGAACGAGGC
>NC_051390.1:10169184-10181684 GCF_015228065.2 Penaeus monodon | reverse complement strand
GAGAGAGATCGAGAGGGAGAAAGAGAGAGGGAGAGAGAGAGAGAGAGAGAGAGAGAGAGAGAGAGAGAGAGAGAAGGAGAACGAGAGAGAGAAATAGAGATACAGATAGATAGCTAGAGAGAGAAGGGGAGAGATCGAGAAAGAGAATATGACTAAACTTATACTTTTCGACCGCACATTTCCCATTTTCTTTCGTATTCCATTTAGCACATGTCACGTTTTCTATCGTATGTTTTCATTTGCATGCCAAGGTTCGTTTTCCCGTTTTCCTTCGAATTTCTAAGCTAATGCCAGGCTTTATTTCTAATTTTACAGACGAATACCTTATCATCACCATTCGCTCGGTGGATCATGACTATTATCGTAAATCACCGTAAATTACAAGTAACCCTTTCTCTTATCATCACAAACGTAACCTCGTTTATAACTGAATAAACAATATCTTCCAAAAGATTTTCTAAAAAAATCTTCACAGTCTAATTCACATGCCATTGATCTCAAACGAACCTATTTTATTTTATCAGACTTCACACTGATCACAAAGACCAAAAATCGAAAAAGCTATCCTTGACGCCATTAAACAGAAAATCCTGACATCTTAAATATCAAAGGCCCACACACACCATCATGACAACGCATAACAAAATCCTCTACAAGAAACGCTGTCATTTCGCTCCGCTGAACGTGATCAAATCTCGCCGTTCGACATCGTAGGATAAAATTTAAAAGATAATGAAACCTGTAACGACTTTTTTTTTTTTTTTTTTTTTTTTTTTTTTTGGGGGGGGGGGTTGGGGGCTGAACTGCGAGGGAAATGCAAGAGGAATCTTCAAAGCCACTTAGGAATCGAAGAAGAAAGTGCTGACCTGGTATGCCCTTCGGAGAGAGAGAAGGGGAAAAGAGAGAGAGAGAGAGAGAGAGAGAGAGAGAGAGAGAGAGAGAGAGAGAGAGAGAGAGAGAGAGAGAGGAGAGAGAGAGAGAGAGAGAGAGAGAGAGAGAGAGAGAGAGAGAGAGAGAGTAAGAGAGAGAGAGAGAGTAAGAGAGAGAGAGAGAGAGAGAGAGAGAGAGATAGAGAGAGAGAGAGAGAGAGAGAGAGAGAGAGAGAGAGGAGAGAGAGAGGAGAGAGAGGGGGGGGGGAGGGAGAGAGAAAGAGAGAGAGCCAGAGAACAAAAAGAGAGAAATAAGAGGCACAGAGAGAGAGAGAGAGTGGCCCACCCCCCTTCCTTCCAGAGTGCCCGACGCCCCCTGGGACCCGCCGAAGGAGCCGATCGGGGCGAGTGCCTTCGGAAACATCACCTAATTGCCCACAAGACAAAGCCCGGTGCTGTCCGACGGCAAGGGACGGCGGCAATCATCGTAAAATCAGGCCAGACGATTTTAACATTCATGCTTAACATTCACTCTAATCTGATCGGGCGGAGCTGACATTCGACGCACACAGCGCAAGTAATCCGGTCTGGATCAATCTCCACGGGTGCCCCCGGGCGCTCGCAAGGCTTCCCGGGCGGGTGGCGGGCGTGCGAAACGGGCGGGCGGTCTCGTGAAGACGTTGCGAGCGATACTACGCGAGAGGGGGCGGGGGAGTGGGAGAGGGAAAGAGTGGGCGTTGGAGGGGAGGGAGAGTGGGAGTGTAAGGGGGGGAGGGGTGATCGGATAGAGCGAGGGGGCTTTGATGCGATCGAAGAAAGAATGTGAAAGATATAGAAGGAAAAATAAGTCTCTGCTCCCAAATTTGCCAACAAAAATCTTCGAAACACAACTCAGAGCAAAGAAAAAAAAAAAAAAAAAAAAATAGACGACTGGTTACTCTCCGTACAGTCGAACCGCCAACAAGTGCTAGTGAGAGAACGAGGCCCCAGCACGAGTCACTTGCTGTTTAAGGAACCAAGTAACAAGTTAGTAACCTAGTAACTCTCAATTCCACCAAACCCTCCTCCTCCCACCCTCGGGAAGGTCCTGGGAGTGGCGACTCCCCCACCCCCCTCAAACTTTTTCCACGCCAAGGCCAAGAGCGCGAAGTTTCGTTGTTTAGACAGCAGTGACGGACCATTTTGAGGCATCTCGAAGTGGGTCGTCCGGTTCAACGCACAGGCAATGGAACGAAACAAAACGGTAGAATTACTCTACCGCCGAGCTCGTCCTCTCCCTCTGGGCCCGGTAGGCGCTCAATGGGGAATAACCTCTCCCTCCCCCCCCCCAAAAAAAAAAAAAAATGCATGGCGATAAATATACTCGAAGACAATTTTTTTTGTCTTTTTCATTCTAGTATAAAAAATGTTTTTTCTCTAGATATCAAAATATCCGTCTTTTCTTTCATTAAGACGTCAAGACACCAAATGCGCGTAAGACGTAGAAAGTCTCTCAGGGAAAAAAAAAAAAAAAAAAAAAAAAAAAAAAAAAAAAAAAAAAAAAAAAAAAAGCCCATACCGCTAAGAATCGAGAATTTTTACGACAAGACTCCCAAGAAACTCGAATGTCTCTTTGTCACCCGAAAGTTACGCATCGTCGGCCGCTTAAATGTCGGCGAATCTCTCGAGAGCTTTCTCAGGAAGTCGCAGCAGCAGAAAGCGACCACGGCCACAGCGACAAGAAGAAAGAATCCGTCACGTTCTGCCTCGTTAGATTTACCGGAGACAAGGTCAGGCAACGCTGGATTATCTTCTTTCTATTTCTTTTTTTCGATAACAGAGATAAGAGGTCAAATAACAGTAGACGGTACTCGGGGCAAATGAAGCAAAATAACCAGTGCCAAAGTGCCCACGAGCAGCCCCGACATTAATGCCCCGAGGCGAGGGCAGGACTTGCGATAACAAGCCCCGTTCCGTTGCACATGCAATACCCGACACGCCGGGGCCTCGGGGGCATCGCTGGCAGTAATTTGTTGGTGGAATTCACTTACGAATTTGAGTTTGTTCTGACATCAGGGAGAAACGGGTGACGGGACGAAACGGGGATGGACGGGGAGGGGAAGAGGGTGGGGGGGGGGGGGGGGGGACGGAAAAGAGGGGGTGGGAACGAGAGGAGGAGGAAAAAGGGAGTAAGGAAGGGGGAGAAAGAAGTAGAAAGGGGGGAAGGAGAAGAAGAAAAGAGGGGAATGGGGGAAAGAAAAACAAGAGAAAAAAAAAAAAAGGAGGAGAAAAAAAAGAATAGGGGGGGGATATGAGACAAGACTAATCAGGGGCAGGCAAAAAAGATAAGATAAAAGAGAAAAAAGAAGATCTAGGCGGATGGCTGTATCTCAACTGAAGCCTTTTTGTGCAGTTTAACTTCCTCAAGCACGAAAAATTCTTTAAAGGTTAAACTGAAGATAGATTAGCCTTTGAAGGAATTATAAACACAAACATAAGCCATTTCCTTCAATCCACTCAGACGACCATTCATCTAACGCATGCATTGAACACGAAAACACACTAAGGAATACTAAACACACACACACATACCAACACAACCACGACAGCACATATGACCACCACACAAACACACACACACAACACACACACACACACCACCACAATAACACACCAGCACACACCACACAACACACGACACACACACACACACAACACACACACAAAACACACACAAACAAACACACAGCACGCACGCACACGCACGCACACACACTAACACACACACACACGCTCACTCTCTCTCTCTCCCCTCTCTCTCTCTCTCTCATTCTCTCTCTCTCTCTCTCTCTCTCTCTCTCTTCTCTCTCTCACTCTCTTCTCTCTCTCACTCTCTTCTCTCTCTCCTCTCTCTCTCTCTCTCTCTCTCTCTCTCTCTCTCTCTCTCTCTCTCTCTCTCTCTCTCTCTCTCTCTCTCTCTCTCTCTCTCTCTCTCTCTCTCAAGAAAGCGCCAGCGGGGAGAGGGGTCTTGGCAACATTTAAGGATTTCCGCAACATATTCTATCGAGGGCGCTGTGGTCGAGCGGTTAGAGCATCGGACTTGGATTCGTCGACAAATCCAGGTTCGAGGGTTCGAGTCCCGGCCGGCGCGTTGTTCCTTGGGTAAGAACTTCACCTTGGTTGCCCGATTGTAAATGGCCATATCCTTCATTGTGTAAATGTACATGTACATAAATATGTCTCTATGTGTTAAATTAATTGTGTATAATATATATGTGTGTATATCAATATGTCTCTGTGTAATGCTATGAATATTCAATATCAACATGTCCGTAAATATGCGCATAATATGTAAATTCGAACAGGTAAAGGTAATGAAAAAGTAGCGAAGAATGAAGAGGAACAATGCAATAAATAGAAAACGAATAAGCGTATGCGACATAAATAAAATGCGATAGTAAAACCCTGCGTCAAAATTGCGATAGAAAATAGAAATAGAAAAGAAAATAAAGCGTGCGACATAAACCGATATGATAAATAGCGATAATAAAAAATGCGTCAAAATTGCGATAAAAATCCGAAATAGAAAATAGAAAAGAAAAATAAGCGTGCGACATAAATAGCGATAATAAAAAATGCATTAAAATTGCAAAACTCCTAATAAAAACAGTAATAATCTAGCCACTGGGCGGGCAAGCCAGCC
This sequence comes from Penaeus monodon, assembly GCF_015228065.2. Lineage (NCBI taxonomy): Eukaryota > Metazoa > Arthropoda > Malacostraca > Decapoda > Penaeidae > Penaeus > Penaeus monodon. The sequence goes on along the minus strand of NC_051390.1, from coordinate 10,177,133 downwards.
CGAGTCAGTGCCGGTCCCAAGCCCGGGTAAATAGAGAGGGATGGTGTCAGGAAGGGCATCCGGTCATAAAAATATCTGGAGGAAGGGAGGGCGAGAAAATAATCGAATAATGATAAAAGTACAAAATGAAAAAGAAAATGTGTGACATACCGAATATAACAAATATGCGATATGGAAACAAACTACGAAATACTATCCGACGAATGTGAAAAACTAGGAAAAAATGCGACTGAGCGATAAAATACGGGTGTGAAGGAGGGAAAGTTAATAGATAGATAATAATAATATTTATATTATCATTATTATTATTATTATTAATATTGGTATTAATGACCATTATCATTATTATTGATTATTACTGTTTTTATTATGAGTTTTGCATTTTTTACGCATTTTTGATTATGATAATAGATGCTAAAATAATATCTCAAAATAGTAATAATGATAATAATTAGCATTATAATATTTATTATCATTATTATTATTAATAATAATATTGGTATTAATGACCATTAGCATTATCATTATTATGATCATTATTAATTTAATACTATTATGATAATTTTTTTCATAATTATTACTATTGTAATATTTTTTCATTATTACTATTATTACCAATATTACGATTATGACAAATCCTAAGAATATTTCCAGGTACTTGAAAAGATGACTTGTTCTGCTTTCAATATTGCCGAGATTTGAGTTATTTATCTATTTATTTTATTGCAAAACTGAAAAACAGGAAGACAAGGAAGGGTGGATAGGGAAACACAAAATAAAAGGGGAAAAAAAAAGGGATTGTCAAATTAAGCTTCAAAAGTAAGAAGTAAATGGAAACCAATAAATAACAGGAGAATGAATCAAACGAAGAAGACGAACAAGAAGTAAAGATAAAAAGATAAAAAATAACTAAGAGACAGAAAAAAAAAAACAGAAAAGAGAAAAGAAAACAGGAAATAAACGAAGGAGACGAAAAAAGAAGAAAAGAACAGAAATAAATAAATAAAGAAGTACAGAAAAGCCGAAAACCGCATTAATATCAAGGTAATATCATCAATAACAATGGCACGAGATGGAACGTGTGTGTGTGTGTGTGTGTGTGTGTGTGTGTGAGTGAGTGAGTGAGTGAGTGAGTGAGTGAGTGAGTGAGTGAGTGAGTGAGTGAGTGAGTGAGTGGGTGAGTGTGAGTAGTGTGTGAGTGTGAGTGTGAGGTGAGTGTGAGTGTGAGTGTGAGTGTGAGTGTGTGTGTGTGTGTGTGTGTGTGTGTGTGTGTGTGTGTGTGTCACTAGATTACTATCTCTACACGGAAACCCGTTATATACCTTCTCATCCAGTGAACTCTCACAAGACAGCGCATGCGGACAAAAACCCAACCGTCAAAATGCACTTGCAACACATAAGCATTGTCAGCCACCCCCTCCCTTACCCCCTTGCCCCTACCCCCATACCCCCAATGCGTAGTATGTGGTGCGGAAAATGGGGGGGGGGGGAGTTTTCTGCATTCGTCATGCATGCCTATCCACTCCAACCAACCGATTGCATGACGAGCAATGCAACTATTGTCTAAAGTGATCCTAGATTGCTTTTGGCATCTTGCAAGATTAAGCAAGGGGGCATTCATTCACTTCATCTTCGCCTACGAGGAGAACAATTGCAATACCATTATCATCATTATTATTGTCAATAGCATTATTACTATTATTATTAGAATAGAATTATTACTATCATTATTATAATTATTACTATCATTGCCATCACCATTATCATCATTATTATTACTATAATCAATACCATTAAGTACTAGTAATAATGGCAGCAATAGCAGTAGCAGTAGTAGTTGTAGTAGTAATAATAATAATAATAACAATAATAATGATAATAATAATAATGAGAATAACAACAATAATAATAATGATAGTAATAAAATAATAATAATAACAATAACAATAATAACAACAATAATAATAATATTGATAATAATAAAACAAGAATAATAACAGCAACAACAATAATAAATGACAACAATGATAATAACAACAGCAGTAACGACCAACAACAGTAAAAAATATCAGCAATAAAAGAGGAAATACTAAAACCAATGACACCAGAGAGGGCCGCCCGGACGCCCTGCCTCCGCCCGCTCGATCCCTCCTTCGCTGTCTTCGTCGCCTCTTGCAGGATCCGGCAAAGTCCCCCGCGTTATGGCCGCTGACGGGGAGGGACGCCTTGTGTTCCGCCGCCCCGTCGCCATTCTCCGACCTCGGATTTCAGTGACCCGAGATCCTCAAACGAGCCTGGGCGACGGTGAAGGGAGTGAAGATACGTGATTGCAAAGGTGAGGTAAGTTGCGTCGATTGCAAGCATGGCTGCTCGATAGGTTTAATTACGGATGCGATTTTGTTCCTTCTCGCCGTCCGCCCCTTTCTGATAGCGGCCACGCGACCACCTTGATCTACTGGGCGATTATTTTCCAATCGAGCGCCTTCACAGCTGTCTCTAATCGGCCTTAATTGCTCGCCGCCCGATCGCCAAATCGCCCTCGGATGACGCGCACTCGGGTATCCACTCCCGCGCCGACACGATTTCGCGCAGACCTGTTTCTTGCTCGTCTCATTAATCGCCCGAGTCCGCCCAGTCGTCCCCCTCCTTGCGGCCTCTCATGCTCTATCTCCCGAGCCGCCGCCCTCCGAGCCGTCCCTCCTTCTAGTACCCTCCTGTGTCCTCCTGTGTCCTCCTACCCCCCTCCCCCGCTCCCCCGCCCCCGCCGCCTCCTGTCATCTCGCAGAAGAAGCTGTGCGTATCAGGTATGCTGGCCAATTAAGAAACTGTCTCCCTAAGAAGGGTAATTGCTACCAAACCCGAGTGCCGCCATTTACGCTGCGAGGCAAGCCGCACGGCCGCGAATTGCCATTTGCAACGCCGTCATCGTAACTGCATTGTGACGTCATATGTGCAGGGCGTTATGCAAGCCCACAACCGCCAGTCGCAAATTGCCTCATTTGCATCCAACAAGACCGAGAGACTGCACGATATGACCACACGGCTCTGTCAATCAGAGCTCCGTGTGCGCCAATCTCCTGGTTGGCTGCTTGGGATATCATATCAAGTGCAACAGCCATGCCGAATTGCAAGCCACTCTACTCGATTAACCAGCACCACAAATATATATAAAAAAATTAGTTTGCAAAAAATGGCAGAAAAAGGAAATCCCCTACAAACACACCAATCAACGGAAGTACACCCGCAGATGTCAAAACGACAAAGACAATGATAATAAGAAATATAATGATCGTAATCACAGCAATCGGCCTTCTCTTGCAAACGATGCCAGATGAGAGAGCACCTCCCTCTCCTCACCCCTCCTTTCCCCACTCCCATTTTTCCTTTTCTTCACCATCCCCCCATTCTCCGCCCCCCCCCCCTATTCCCTTCCCTATCCTCTTACCCCCTTCCCTTCCTCACTCCCACTTTCCTCCCCTTTCTCCTTCTCCTCCCTCTCCTCTCCCTTCCTCCTCCACCACATTCTCCCTCCTCCTCCTCCTTCCCATTCCCCATTCCTCTCCTGCCCAGATTCTCCTCTCTCCCCCTCCCCCTCCCCCTCTCCCCCCAATCCCCAACTCTCAGCACCCTTTGACAATGGCTGTCATCTAACCCTGATTGGCGATGCAGTTGCAATTACCGAAGGATTAAGGTCGTATCGGACACGTCTAGAACGAACTCCCCCCATCCCCCCTCATCTCCCTCACCCCTCTTACCTCTAGACACCCCTCCCCCCCTATTCTCCATCACCCGCCGCCTACATCCTGTGACCTTCACATCCCCCCTTCCTGGACCTTTCGCGCCCCCCCCCTTCCATCCATACAAACAGGGGCCGAGTGACCAACGAGCTCCCTCCTTCGGTTACAATAACAGAAAATAAAATATACTATGGTAATTACTCTAATGTCTGTAAGGAACTGAACAAATAATAATTTTAATAACCATCTCTTTAGAATAAGAAGAAGATCCATCACCAAGAAAACCATTTTCACTAATAAAAAAGGGAAAAAGCTAAATGAAAAGAAAATAGAAATAAAATGGAAACCTTGGAGATAGATAGATAGATAGATAGATAGAGAGAGAGAGAGGAGAGAGAGAGAGAGAGAGAGAGAGAGAGAGAGAGAAGAGAGAAGAGAAAGACAGAGAGAAAGAGCGAAGAAAAGAAAAAGAAAGAGAGAAAGAAAGAGCGAAGAGAAGAGAAAGATAAAAAAGAAAAGGAAGCTGTTAAGATAATTGATCCCTCACCGACCCCCCCCCCCCCACATCCTTCCTGAGCATCAATCATCTCAGAAGCTATGGGGTGCTATTCATCACACGGATAATGCTAGGCGGCGGACTCTGGTCAATCTTTCGAAACGACCCGAGGGAGGGACGTCTTTATCGGCCGATCTGCCTCTCTCACACACGCATATCTGTATGTGTCCATATGTGGGAATATATACGCATTTACACACACACACACACACACACACACACACACACACACACACAAACACAACAAACACACACACACGCAGAGATAGAGATAGAGAGATAGAGAGAGAGAGAGAGAGAGAGAGAGAGAGAGAGAGAGAGAGAGAGAGAGAGAGAGAGAGAGAGAGAGAGAGAGAGAGAGAGAGTCTTCCTCGTGATTCCCTGGTAAGCCTGGTCAATCGACGGAGAAGGAGAAGGGTCATTATGAATGGGAGAGGGAAAGGAGGAGAAAAATGTCGATATACGGAAAAATAAAACAATCGGCAGGAATAGAAGATGAGGAGGAGGAAAAGAAGAAGAAAGAGAAGAAGGAGAAGAAGACGAAGAAAATGGATGAAGACGAGGACAAGGAAGAGTAAGATAAGAAGAAGAGAAAAGAAGAAACAAGAATAATGAGAAAGAACACGGACGAAAATAGACTAGGAAGTTAAAGAAAAAGAGGAGCAGGAAGAGAAAAGATCAGAGAGCATAGAAAAAAAAGTCAGGACCTCGTTAATATTACAGTTTTGCATGTCGGTCATTCCTGAGACATCGACAAGGCAGGAGACCATTAGCCCGGACAGACAAATGGAAATCACGATCTCTACAACTCACAAACACAAATCCTTGTAATTCATTTTCTTTCTTTTTCCGTTTTTTCCCTTGTAATTCACTTTTTTTTGCGATTTCATTTTCTTTTTCTTGTGTTTGTATAACTCACAAACACAATTCCTTTAATTTTTTCCGATTTTTTGCGTCTGTACACCTCACAAATACAATTCAATGTATTTTTCCCCTTTTTTGCGACTTTTTGTATCTATACAACTCACAAACACAATTCCTTGTAATCTATTTTTTTTAACGATTTTTTTCTGTATCTACATAACCGAATAACACGTGACTGAGACGCCGTTCAAGCTGCGAGGTGAGTCATCCGCAAATAACGAGGAATGACGCAATGGACGTAAGTATGTAAGTAAGCACGAGCGTAAAGCTAAACGGGACGGTATCTTGCCTGTCTCTTCTGGCCGTCGGCGAATGGGTGACTGCGAATGCGAGAAATGCGATAAAAATGAGAGAGAGAGAGAGAGAGAGAGAGAGAGAGAGAGAGAGAGAGAGAGAGAGAGAGAGAGAGAGAGAGAGAGAGAGAGAGAGAGAGAGAGAGCTATGGTGTATTGCTGTAAGAGGTAAATATTCGTTATCTTTACAATACTGTCTGATGAGGTACGAATAAAAAAACAAAACAATTACAACTCTACGCAATTGCAATGCATGTGCACATTATAAAAACGACGTCGAGGAATGAGTCTTGTCTTAGTGCTGAGAGTAATATTGGCTTATTAATCTTTTTAATGAACTTTACGTTAGGTCGAGGCGAAAATGGATCCACGCGGTTCAACTCTACGGAATATGGACATCGCGTTTCACAGCAGAACAGTACAGATCATAATAATATTATAGCTTAGAACTCCATTGTAATACTATTATATAATGCTATAACCATGCACCACAGCTTGCCCACTCCTGTGCACTTACCCAGAGTGGTAAATAAAAAGCTAAACTAAATTAAACTAAGAAACAGTCTGTTTAAGTGGGACCTTGATATTTACGCATGATAATGTTATAGACCAAATATAGATCAATGCATCAAATGAATCACAACTTGCCCAATCTTGTGCAGTTAGCCTGAATGGTATATAAAGCACTGAAGTGAACTTAAGAAATCACCTTACAAGTTAATCTCAGCTACTGGACTAAAACAGAAAATATGTAATATGTAATTTACAAGGTAATATCAGGATTATAATATTGGATTTCAAGTAATATCTTTAAAAATTATATCATATTGTTATAACCATTAATCGAACATAAATCTCTCTCTCTCTCTCTCTCTCTCTCCCTCCCTCTCTATCCCCTTTCCTTCTCTATCCCCTTTCCTTCTCTATCTCCCTTTCCTTCTCTATTTCCCTCTCCCTCCCTTCCTTCCTCCTTCCTTCTCTATCTCCCTCTCCCTCCCTTATTTCCTTCCTCCCTCCCTCCCTCTCCCTCTCTGTGCATGCACGTCTGTGTCCCTTTGTCTCTTTCATCTTTCCACGTTTTCTTTGCCTCGTCCGCATCAGATAAACCTCAACCCTTAGGGTACACATACTTATTTCAAAACTTTTAATATCCCCATCAAACACACATATTATCAGAGCATATCAAGCATACCGTTTCACGTTAGCTATGAAACCTTTCGTAGCATCGTTAATACAGGTCACAATCAACATATCAACATATTATCTCATTCCTATTTGCGCCTTTATCCTTCGTTCCCATTCCTTCATTATCATCCTAAAAAAATGTATCTATTTTCTATCTACTTTCGTTCCTTACTTCACTCTCTCTATCCCTTCTACCCTCTCTCCTCCTCCTCTTCGTTCACCCTCTTTCTCCCATCTTACCTTCCCTCTTTCCTTCCTTCCTTCATCACTCTCCCTCTTCAACCCTCCTTTCCTCCCTTCCTCCCTTTCCCAACCTCCCTCTCCCTCTCCCTCTGCCTCCTCCTCCCCCATCCTCGCAACGACGTAATCACAGCAAACGTCTATTTTTAAAACTCTATCGAGAAGTTTCCGTGACTCGTTTCGATCAAAATCAAGTCCGAGAGCCTGTTACGCCACCGCGGGGACCGTCCCGCGCCTGCGCTATCAGTTTTGGCCGCGACAAGGAAATAGGAATCACTTATTACACGCCACGGCAATAATGAACGAACTTTATATTGGAGAACTAGGTAATCATTATATATATATATATATATATATATATATATATATATTATATATATATATATATATAATATAGTACTGCGTATTATGCAGTATGGTTTTTGTTGTGAAGACAATTCGAATGCGATATTAGATCCAGCTGGTAGCTGACATTACGTAATAATGATATCATACTTAAATTCTTACAAGGCGATCATTTAAGAATTAACATGGAGATAAGATTGCCAAAAACAGATAACAACATTCCCATTTTTCTCTTTATAGAACCAAAATATTCCCCGAAAAAAACATCGACATCAAACACACACACAAAAAACATACAATAAAAAAACATGAATGAGAAAAAAAGAAAAAAAAAAAAAAAAAAACGACCAAAACAAAAAAAAATTAACAAAAAATTTAAATAAAATGAAAATTTTAAGCTTCCAGCAACCTTTCACGATCCTGTTCTCTCAGCATTTATCGAGCGTCGTCATTATCATTTTCTTAAAGGAAATCTAGTATTTCTCTTATATTTTCAGTCTTCGGGTACAGAATGGGGGGGGGGGGTAAGGAAGAATAATCGGTTGTAATCGATCGCGAAGAAACGGAGGAGTAATAAAGAAAGGAGAAAAGGAGGGAATACTGCTGACAGAAAATGAGAAAATGAAAAGAACAGAATAAGAGAAATGGGCATTTCGGGAGGTGAGGAGA
>NC_051390.1:10149184-10164184 GCF_015228065.2 Penaeus monodon | reverse complement strand
CCCTACACATGACCCCGAGCACTGTGCTTGTCGACACACACTCATCCTTTTAAACTCACTCGGATAAATATTTATTCCGTGCAAGCATCATCCGGCTGGCATATTAACCTACTCTTGCAATACAGGACAGAACGCGCGGGGAAAGAAATAATGGATTTATTCATCTTTTTATTATTCTTTTTATCATTTATTTTTTTATTGTTATTATTACTATCATAATTACCTTTTTTCTTCTTTTTTTTACATTCGCCATTACATTGTTTACAACCTGTTCTGGTATTCGACATTACGCCATTGGTGTAATGACCCAAATTGCAAATAAATGCAAAAACACTAATCGTACTTTAATACACTATTAAGCGGTGTGGAGGAGGGAGAGGAGGGAGGGAGGGAGGGAGGGAGGGAGGGAGGGAGGGAGGGAGGGAGGGAGGGAGGAGAGAGGGAGGGAGGGAAGGAGGGAGGGAGAGGGAAGAATGGAGGAGAGAGAGAGAGACAGGGAGAGAGGGGGTGAAGGAGGGTAGGTGGGGAAGCGGAAGGGAAGGGAATGGGAAGTAGGGGAGGAGGTGAGAGAGGAGGGGAAGGGATGGAGGAGGGAGGTGGTGGAAACAGTGAGAGAGAGAGAGAGAGAGAGAGAGAGAGAGAGAGAGAGAGAGAGAGAGAGAGAGAGAGAGAGAGAGAGAGGGAAGGAGAGAGAAAGAAGGAGAGAGAAAGAAGGAGAGAAAAAGAAGGAGAGAGAGGGAGATAGAGGGGAGCAGAAGGGGGGAAAGGGGACGGGAGAGGGGAGGAGGAGGGGTGAGGAATGTCGTTCCAATTAGGGCCGCGCAGTATAACTTCAGAATGCATTTGATTAGCAGATGGAGTCAGTGTAGGAGAGAAAAAGCAATAAGTGGTAACAAAACAAGAGCTATTTAAAGACGATAAAATGGAGAAAAATGGGGATGTAAGAAAGTATGAAAGAGAGAGAGGAAAACACTGACGGTTGGAGACACAGGACGAAAAATAAAGGAATATTAATTATATTAACGCATAAATATACGTAAAATATCCTAAAAACAAAACAATAACTAACAACAGCAATACGATTTTTTTAAAGGATTTAAAAGGATGAGGAAAAATGAAACACAAAATGATAACAAACAACAACAAACAAGAACAACAGCAGCAAAATAATTCTATATAAGGCTGGAGAAAATATCACAACAAATATGTAGTGAAAACCTGACCGACAGAAGACTCAATGTGAACGAGGCAGGAATTGCATCTTGAGTTCGCTTATGACATGGCGTTTCTAATGATGCTAATCTCAGTTCTAAAACTATGTTAATTTTGGCTCCAAAAATATTGTAAAAATGTTCTATGTCTGTTTTTAGTTACGTCTGGATTACGATGACGATGTGAAAAGAATGTGAATTAGAATCAAGAATTAAAAAAAAAAGGCAAGGTGTTCATACACCTTTCTCCATGTAACTTAAATTCCTTAAGTTACAAAAGGCTGAAGAAGATGAAAAAGCACATGACTGTAACGCACCCGAAAGGTTCAGTGAGATTATTGCACCTTTTCATGTTGCAAAAAAGGTTTTAAATTCTACCACAGCTCGCTCGCAATACAAGGATGAAAGCGAGGATGAGGTGAACCGCCATTTCCCAAGAGAGCGTTACCCTGACGACCCCGATAGGAAATGCGGACACTCGTTCTAGAAACGCCGAAAGGGGGGAGGGGGAAGAAGTCAAGTTGCAGAAAAATAAAGGATATAGGGGCTTTGCAATACACTCTACAGGGGCGTTTGACGACGTGTATCATCCTTGCAACATTTTAAAAAAATGGGATTTAGAATTCCATTCGACGAGCTTAACGAGAGCGATTTTCCGCTAGCCACCCGCTCGTTCCTCAACACACGACTAAACACACTGCATTCCGCGCGCTTAAACCCCAAGAAATATCAGCTATCATGCCCTGACCGCCCCTCCCCTCTCACCCATTTCCTCCCAAGGGCCCTCCTGCCCCACTGCCCCTCTGAATGCCCCATTCAAGCGACCTTTGGAGGGAAGAAATGCACAGCGAGTTCTGGAATTTTCGTTCTGTCAAGGCAAGCGCCGCGGCCGGAATGCAGATGCAATGGGACGCAACAATTAAAATCAGGCGAGTTGATTGATCGTCATTCTTCTGTTTCGTGACCTTCAGAATAGTCGCCGGCGGCCTTTTCAAAAAGATCGACTCCATTCAACCAGCAAGCGGTCTCTTTGTCCAGAAACTGACAAGAAATTTAATCTAAACTTGAAAAAATGGACAAAAATTTGAATCGACTGTCGCCTAAAACTTCAAAAGTAAAAAAAAAAAAAAAAAAATCGACTTTCGTCCACAAATTTAGTGAATATGTAAAATATCCGAAGTTAAATATCTATTATAATCTTACTGAAAAATATAGAACATAAATCATGACCTTTAGAACACGAGCAGCGAGCGTGAAAATAAATATCCGCCAAAGACCGAAAAAAGGGCGGGAAATTCCCATCGTCTAAAAATTCGAAGGAAAAATTAATCATGAAAGGAATTTAAGTAAATTCACAAAATCTCGAACTTCATAAACATAACATACTGGATGTATAAGCTCGTACACCATCATAAAAATAAAGAGCTCGGATCGATTCCCTGAAAAAAAAATATATACCTACCTCCACCACAGAAAAAAACAACTGAAAATAGGGGACCAGAAAAAAATGAAATAAAAAAAATAAGATAAAATACATAAAAATAATAAATAAAAAAATAAAAATAATAAAAATAAATATACACAAATAACAAAATAATAAACAAATAAACAACAAAAACAAAAAAAAAAAAAACAAAAAACACGAAACCGTCACCTACCTGTTGTTCTGATGGTCGGCCTGGTCCAGATTGGTGACTGGCCCAGTGGCTACGTCGACTCCCATGGAACCAATGTCGAGGTGGGCATAGTTTCTCCTGTTTCGCACTGACGATGTCCTGGTGAGGTTGCACACGTGGTCTAGCTCGGTGTACAGCTCGTCTGCGGGGAGAGAGAGAGAGAGGGAGAAGGTGAGAATGGGGGAGAGAATGCGGGGGAGGAAGAGGGGGGTAGGAGAAAGAGAGAGGGAGGGGGGAGGGGGAAAGGGAGGGGGGAGGGGGAAGAAGGAGGTAGGAGAGAGGGAGGGGGGAGGGGGAAAGAGAGGGGGAGGGGGAGGGGGAAGGGGAAAGGGAGGGAGGGAGGGAGAAGGGGAAAGGGAATGAGGGAGAAAAAAGAGGGAGAAGGTGAGAATGAGGGAGGGAGGAATGGAGGTTAGGAAGGGAGAGAGGGGTAAAAGGGAGGGTGAGAATACAGAGGTGAATGCGAAGGAGGAAAGAGGGGGACGGGAAGAAGGGAGAAAGAGAAAGAATGCGAGGGAGGAAAGGGGGAAAGGGAGGGAAGGAGGGGAAAAGCGAGGGAAGGAGGGAGAAAGAAAAGGGGGAAGAGGAAGGAGAAGGAAGGGGGAAAGGGAAGGAGCGAGAGAGAGAGAAAGAGAGAGGGAAGGAGGAAGAAAGAAGAGGGAAGGGAAGGAAGGAGAAAGAGAGGGGGAAGGGAAGGAGGGGGAAAGAGAGGGAGAGGGAGGAAAGGAGAGAAAAAAAAGACTTAATCAAGCGTAAATGCGAGAACGACCGAGCGCGATAATAAGAGGGGAGAGAAAGAGATTCTGAGAATCAGCGAGATAGAGAGAGAGAGAGAGATAAAGCAGAGAGATCACAGCCACACACCTCCATTAACATCCTAACGAGCACACCCCTCCCCCCACACCACGAACAACAATATCTCCACCTTGATTAAACACTCATTCAAACCCACCAAGACCAAAACACAACACACCCGAGCACCCGAACCCACCCGATCCCAGGCCAACCCCAGTCCGAATAACGCCCGCGGGTCGGAGGTGGGCGTCACAACCACACTCAATGCAAAATCCGATGCCATGTTAACACAGCCGACACGAGAGATCCGCCCGAGGTTATGCCCCAGCTTAATCACGCTCCGCGACGTGTGTGCAGCGGCGTTCGTGTCATTAGGCTAATTTGCGTAAAAAGACAACATAAGTCAAGGTCAGGAAGGAAGGAAATGTAAGTATAAATATGCATATATATAAATAGAAACACACACACACAAAACACACAACACACACAACGACAACACCACAACATTAAATAAATATATATATATATAATAAATAATATATAATATATAGATAATAATATAATAGAGAGGAGAGAGAGAGAGACATAGAGAGTGAGAGAGGAGAGAGAAGAGAGAGAGAGAAAGAGAGAGAGAGAGAGAGAGAGAGAGAGAGAGAGAGAGAGAGAGAAATACACTAAGAGACAGAGAGAGAGAGAAAGAGAGAGAAAAATAAGCGGAAAGACAAACAGAAACACATACAGAGAGATAGAGAGAATGTCACATGAAATATACGAGGTATGTTAAGAAATACAAAAAGTGAAAGGGATCGAGGAAATATAAACTATAACGTACGGCATAGGATAGCAGCATACGCAATCAGAAGCGCAGCATACGGAGAGGAAGATGAGGAATATCGCCACACACTATGAAGACCCGAGAGAGATAGAGAGAGAGAGAGAGAGAGAGAGAGAGAGAGAGAGAGAGAGAGAGAGAGAGAGAGAGAGAGAGAGAGAGAGGAGATGAGAGAGAAGAGACGGAGAGAGAGAGAGGAGAGAGAGAGAGAGAGAGAGAGAGAGAGGGGGGGGGGTGAGGGAGGAGGAATGAGTGAGTGAAATGAGTGAGTGAGGAGAGGAGGAGTGAGTGAGGAGTGAGGAGTGAGTGAGTGAGTGAGTGAGGAGGGAGTGAGGGGGGAGGAGGAGAGGAGGAGTGAGAGGAGAGAGGGGGGTGTGGGTGGAGGAGGATGTGGGGTGTGGGGGGGGGTGGGGGGTGGAGGGAGATGAGAGAGAGAGAGAGAGAGAGAGAGAGAGAGAGAGAGAGAGAGAGAGAGAGAGAGAGAGAGAGAGAGAGGGGGGGGGTGATAGTGAGTGAGTGAATGAGTGAGTGAGTGAGTGAGTGAGTGAGTGAGTGAGTGAGTGAGTGAGTGAGAGTGTGTGTGTGTGTGTGGTGTGTGTGTTGTGTGTGTGTGTGTGTGTGTGTGTGTGGTGAGTGTTTGTGGTGTGTGAGTGGTGTGTGGGGAGAGAGAGAGAGAGAGAGAGAGAGAGAGAGAGAGAGGAGAGAGAGAGAGAGAGAGAGAGAGAGAGAGAGGGGGGGGGGGTGATAGTGAGTGAGTGAGTGAGTGAGTGAGTGAGTGAGTGAGTGAGTGAGTGAGTGAGTGAGTGAGTGAGTGAGTGTGTGTGTGTGTGTGTGTGTGTGTGTGTGTGTGTGTGTGTGTGAGAGAGAGAGAGAGAGAGAGAGAGAGGAGAGAGAGAGAGAGAGAGAGAGAGAGAGAGAGAGAGAGAGAGAGAGAGAGAGAGAGAGAGAGAAAGAGAAGAAAAAGAGTGAGAAATATTGCAGAAAAGAGACGCCAATCGCCGACCAATCTCTTAGAACGACAGTCCGCTCATCTAAACAACACAAGAATTTGCGCAACATTGCAGATCACCTTCCCATCCCACGGTGACAATTGCAAACTTTTTGCTCTTCTTCATACAAAAAACATCCCACTGAAAGCAATACGGAAAACCTCAAATCCTTTCTTTCACAATAATGACCAATATATCAAACAACACGAAAATATCACATCGTTTCTTGAATAATCTGAACAAACAATTCATTAATGCAAACAGTCTTGTTCAGGAAATTACCAAACAGCATTGCAACGAATTGAAATGAATGACGTCACTTCAACCTTACTAATTACAACAAGACGAACATTAATATATAAGTGGTTTGACAAGTCGCTCTCCAATCCGCCGAGATCATTATAAACTGGTTAATTATCGGTCACATATAAGATAAAGTTAATTGTCGGTCAAACATACGATAAAGTTAATTATCGGTCACATGTAATTCAAAACAAACAGACGTTATCATTACCAAAATTAAATGAAGAAAACAGAAACAAATGAACAGAAAAAACAACAATGACACAACCGTTGAAAAAAAAAAAAAAAAAAAAACATATGAAAGTATTCAAGTTGTTATTGAAATTCCCAGTGGCACAGAGCCTCGGGGACGGTGCTGACCTCTCGTGGCCACGGGCAAAAGTACTGTACCTAACCCCCCACCCCCTCCAGCGCCCTCACCCCCGAAATTGCAATAACAACAAAAACATTCGCAATTGCAAGGGAGAGAAGAAGGGTGGTAGACAACGAAACCGTATGATGATGATGATGATGATAGCAGTAGTAATAATAATAAAATCAATAATAATAACAATAATAATAAAATAAAATAATACCCTTTGTGGCCAAATAAATTCTACAGTAATAAGAATACTGATAATGATAACGTTGACAACAACAACAACAACAACAATTATAATAATAATAATAACCATAATAATAATAATAATAATAATAATAATAATAATAATAATAATATGTAATAAACTACAACTAGTCAGTCATCATAAACATCTTTGCTGTAAATTGAAGAGGAAAATGAAGGTGAAGAGGGAATAACTAAAGGAATAGAAAAAAAAACAAGGAGACGAGATGAAGTAAGAGAAAATGAAGAGCAGACGAAACGGAATAAAAGGAGAAAAATAATAGGAGAGAGAGAGAGAGAGAGAGAGAGAGAGAGAGAGAGAGAGAGAGAGAAAAGAGAGAGGGGAGAGAGAGGGAGAGAGGAGAGAGAGGGGGAGAGAGAGTAGAGAGACACAGAGAGAGATAGAGAGAGGAGAGAGCAGTGAGAAAGAGAGAGGAGAGGATGGGGAGAGAGAGAGAGAGAGAGAGAGAGAGAGAGAGAGAGAGAATAAAAAAGGATGAAGGAAAAAAAAGCAAAAGCTTCAGCAGTGGAAAGAGAAGGAGACGAATGAAAGAAAAGAAGAAGAGAGACACGAAATGCAAAGTAGACAGAAAGAGGAAAAGAAAAGGAAAAAGAAGAAGTGAGGAAGAGAACCCGGCGTGGTTTCAAAGTCGGTAGCAATTTAACTTTGTGATGTAACTGCCGCCGGATTTTTTTATATGCAAATGAATGCAATGGAGCGCAATTTTTGCAATAGGAATGGCCGAGATTATGAGAGTCCAAAAGGTTAATTTTTGCATAATCATCGCGTTACCAAAGAATTGTGTAGTTTTTGCAAATAGAATTGTGACAGCTTAGCACTGAAATTCAAACTCTCTTTACTGAATCATATTTGTGTGCGTTAGCGTGAATGCATCGCGTAGGCGTGTGTGCGTGATTGTGTCTATACTTGTGCGTGATTGTGTGTCTGTACTTGTGCGTGTGCGTGTGCTTTAGCGTGCGCGCATGTGTATGCCTATCTAAATGTAGATATCCTTTTCACCTCTGCACCTGCAAGGGGGACGGAGCTGCCGAGCGGGACACAGAGAGGGCGTGAGCGCGAGTGAGCGCGTCAATCCGAGAGCGGAGCCCCGAGAGCGTGCGTTCGCCTGAATGAATCCCCTGGACAGCCGATCGAACGCACTTCACACGGGCAGAGAACGCCCCTTACACATTTCATTAATGCGACTATACCCTTTACGCGATAACGTGATTGTTCGTATTACCCGTATGGAAATGTTGGAATGACTCTTAATCTGATTACTGTATTAACTCATTGCCAGCGAGTTCCATTGCGTGGCGAGTTTTTCCTCGTGTCCCGATATCCTCTATGATTCTGATACCGTGCTCTGTTGCGATGGGCGGGGTAGCGTTGCGTTGTATTGCGTTGTGTTGTGATGTGTTGTAGTGCATTGCATGTTTATGTTGTGTTGTTTTTTTTACAAATTATATAATACAGTCAAAAACAACCATAACAATTTTTGTGGAATTTACCTTTAAGGAGAAAAAGTAAAAGAAAAAACGTCTCCCTTAATGATAATAATAATAATAATAATAATAATAATAATAATAATAATAATAATAACAAAAATAAATAAATAATACAGCAACAATACAAACACAACACAGAATGACAATCATGAAAAAATAAACCAAAGTGACAGCAAACCAAACAAAACACCAAAGAATTGAAAAAATAACACAAATAAACAATTCTAGAACACCAACTTTGTCTCCGAAAATAGTAAAAAAAAAATACGGCTCATCTCCTTGCATGGTGCACTTGCGTGACGTTGCAAGACGAGCAAGGAGGTCGACCCAGTAGCAATGTGAAGAAAATCGCCTGACACTGGAAACCTCAGACGTCCAACATTTAGAGGCTTCCAGAGGGATAAGAGGCAAGGCGCAATGTTGTTTTCTGTGTGTGTGTGTGTGTGTGTGTGTGTGTGTGTGTGTGTGTGTGTGTGTGTGTCCATAAGTGTGATTAGGGTCTTGTGTGTGCGTGTACGTGTGTGTGCGTTTGCTTGCGTTTAAGTGTGTTCATAATTGCGGTTAGGGTCTTGCGTGAGTGCGTGCGCGTAAGCACATGTGCGTCTCTAGTCCTTCAAAGGATCTGTCAGCATCACCTCCGCGCCCCCGCCCCCACTTCCCAAGCACCGACAAGAGCTCTCGGGGACATCACGACGGCGCCCTTCGGGGAACAAATGGCCAGCCTCGCCTTCGCCCCATGCCCCCGGGGTAGCCTCGCCACCCACCCCCCCACTGGACTCCAGGGCGCTGTATTTCTGCGCGGAATGTCCTCGCGCTGTCGCTCTCACTCCCCTCTTTCTTCTCCTTCCACCCTCTTCTATTTCCTCTCCGTCTCTCTCTTTTCCTCTAATCCGTTTCATCTTCTCCCTCCTTCCTTCTCTCCTTTCTCTCTATATACTCCTCCTCTTCCTCATATTTTCCTCTTCCTTCCCCCATCTCTATCCTCTCCCTCACCCTCCTTCCTTTTCATCCCCCATCCCATTCCTCTCCTTCTTCCTCCCTCCTTTTCCTCCCGCAATCTCCATCCTCTCCCTCTCCCTTCCCTCTTTTCCCTCCCCTTATCCCCCTTATCCTCACCTCATCCCTCCCTCCCGCGACGTCCTCCGCCAGGTAAATAACAACACGACGACCAGGCAGCCTCGAGGTCGTACCAAAGCACGGGTGACAAAGACGACCGCCGCGACATTCACAGGTTCCGGGAAATCTCAAGAAAGCCACGGGACAGTTTTCTGCTTTTCTCATTTTTACCGTCTTCTCGTGTAAGATTATCGGATGGAATGCATGTCGAACAAATTGCAAGTAGAACAACGAAGAGAAGGAAAGGGAAGAAAGACACACGAATTTCCCTATGTTTCCCTGTCCTTCCCTTCGTCGTTCTACTTGCAAGATGATCGAAGTACGGTTTTTAACGATTGTTCTTACTGGTATAAAGAACACCGTATGTCGAGAAAATTCTAACATCCTCAAACTCACAAACCCATTTCCCTAGAAAGCTCATCGAACTAACTCAATATCCATCACCCATTAATACATAAAAAATGAATACCAGAAGAAAATATCAATTCTAGTTTAAATATACCACTACCCTGAACTCCCCCAGCTGCGACACCAAAGCCAATCTCCAATTCAACGAGAATCAGCGACAGAAAAAACAAAGCTGAAAGGAAAAAAAAAAGGAAAAAAAAGAACAGAAAAAAAAAGCTGAGTCGAGGTGATCTGGCCGCCGCGTCCGCTCCCTCTCTCCTCGTCATCCCTCGCCGCCCGCCTTCGCTTCTCCTGCTCCTTGCAAGATGCTCGCTCGCTCTTTATGCACTTGGGCTTTGTCGGTGTTTTCCTTTCGTCTGTTTTCCTTTGTCGGTTTTTTCCTTTCGTCTGTTTTCCTTTGTCGGTGTTTTCCTTTCGTCTGTTTTCCTTTGTCCGTGTTTTCCTTTCGTCTGTTTTCCTGTTTTTTTTATTACTTATTTATATATTCATTTCTCTATTGGCTTTCCATTCATCGATTAATCAAGCAATCTATATATTTTTGTACACCCATATATATATATCAGTCTATAAATACAGTATACATATACACATGCATATATATATACATACATACATACAAATAAATACATACACAGCACATGCAGGGAAAGATAGATAGATAGATAGATAGATAGATAGATAGATAGAGTAGAGAGAGATAAAGACAGAGGAGAGAGAGAGAGAGAGAGAGAGAGAGAGAGAGAGAGAGAGAGAGAGAGAGAGAGAGAGAGAGAGAAACAAAGACAGACAAACAAAACATATACAGACAGAATTACCTCCTCAAAGACCTCCCCGCCCCATACCCACTCCCCCCCCCACTCAACCCTCCCACTCGGACCACTCCAAAGCCCAGGGACGAAACTCGTGCTTGAGGTAAAAGAAACTAGCTTCGTTTCCGGTCAGAGTCACGCCTAACCAGATCCCCGACGTAGCTTCTGTCACGTCTTCATTCTGTCCGTTTTTGAAGAAGAAGAAGAAGAAGAAGAAGAAATATATATATACATACATACATACATACATATATATATATACATATATATATATATATATATATATATATATATATATATATATATATATATATATTTCTTCTTTTAACGGTAGGTTCATGTCTGAGCCGCCTGGTCACAGCATGATACTTAATTGTAGTTTATGATTTGATGCTCTTGGAGTGAGTAGTTGTAGGGTCCCAGTTCCTTTCCACGAGAGTGTACGGTGTTACTTTAGATAACAATTCTTATTATATCGGCTTGGGACAGACTTGATTTCGGGCTTGGTTGGCCACCCCGTGGCTAGCAGGAATCAATGTGAATTCCTTGCCCAAGGGAAACAACGCGCGGCGGTGATCGATACCTCGACTCAGTTGCCGTCGTGTACAGTTGAGTCCGAGCTCGTAACATTTAGGTAATATATTATATATTATGATATGACATTGACTATGGAGTATGGATCAGTTGGATAGTCAATATATGTATATCTCATAGGTATACAACGGTAGATGAATTACTAGAATTAGATATAGCTGTGATCAGTTTGATACTATATACATGCCACTACTGATATGCTATATATTTTTTAATTTAAGGTAGTTATATTATGATATATATATATATAATATATATGATATATATATTATATATATATAATATAATATATATATATAATATATATATATATATATGATATAGTATATTATATTATATATATGATATGTATATTTTATTAGTATATAGTATAATATAGTATATATATATAGATATAATATATATATGTATATTATATATATATATATATATATATATATATAATATATATATATATATATATATATATATATAGTATATATATTATATATATATATATATATATATATATATATATATATATATATATATATATATATATATATATATATATATTTATATGTGTGTGTGTGTGTGTGTTTTTCTTTTTTCTTTTTTTTCTCTCTCTCTTTTTTTCTTTTTTGTGGATTCTCCTTCGCCTCGTTTTCCTTTCTGGTCATACTCTATTAGCACTTACAACAATAGTTGTACCCACAAGCAACCATTATCATAATTATTATTACCCTCACCCTCACCTTTCTCCTGCTCCTCCTCCTCCTCCTTCCTCCTCCTGCTCCTGCTTCTGCTTATTCTTCTTCTCTCCTCTCTCCTCCCCTCTCCTGCCCTCCCCTCCTTTCTCCTGCCCTCCCCTCCCCTCTTCTCCCTCCCCCTCCCCCTCCCCCCCTCAACAATACAAAATATACATAACCCCCTTTATCAGACATTAAAAGTGAATATCAACGAAGCATAAATAAACACGACCCCCATTCATTTAACTATCGCAATGAATAATCAAATACCTCCCCCTTTCCCCCCCTCCCTCCCTCCCTCCCCTTCCACAAACCCAAGGAAAAGAGAATGAAAAACAAAGCTCCTTATAAATCACAAATCCCCCCACCCTACCCCCCCGATATAGTCCACAGCCACGTCACATCCTATCAGAAAAGCTTTTGTCTGGATCTCGGCGCGTCCGTTCTTGCCCCAAATGGATACGCAAGGTGACGCAAACGCACACTTAACTACCGGGGTGTGATTAAGTGCGTATGGAAAAACGGGAGGGGGAGGGGGGGGGAAGGCTTAAATAGCTTGTTGTTTTTCTCCTGATATTTCTAATTATATATAATGGCTAACATTTCAGGGACTCGGGGACTCCAAAATGTTGGTTCTGGTTCCATGCGCTCGTGGGATAAGATAATAAAGTAAGGATATTTACTGCTAAACCATTACTTCGTTTACAGAACTACAGCCCATACAAAACACACACACACACACACACACACACACACACACACACACACACACAGCAGCTTAATTATATATCACCAGCTGTTAGACTACAGATACCAGTCTTCGTCAAACGGAACCCGTAGCACCACTCCAACTACCATCACAACCACCACTCAGAGCCTGCTGACGAATACCAAAACGAAAACAAAACACCATCGCCTTATTCACCATCCAACGCGAGAGAGAGAGAGAGAGAGAGAGAGAGAGAGAGAGATGGTAGAGAGAGAGAGAGAGAGGGGGGGGGGAGAGGGAGAGGGAGAGGAGAGGGAGAGGGAGAGAGGAGAAGAGAGGGAGGAGGGGAGAGAGGGAGGAGGAGAGAGAGAGGAGAGAGGAGAGAGAGGGAGAGGAGAAAGAGAAAGAGAAAGAGAGAAGAGAGAGAGAGAAAGAGAGAGAGAGACAGGGAGAAAGAGAGACAGGAGACATCACCAGCCTTACACCACCTTCCGATACGGTTCTCATCACCTTCCCCGCCACCACATTTCGGCAAGGAATCTCCCCAAAACAAAATAAATAAAAAGTGGATTTGACAGCCAGAGAACCTTGCCTGCGGGTGAGCAAGGGGCGAGGAGGACCCGGCCAGATGTTCTCGATCTCGCTCCTCTCTTTCCACAAATTGTTACACAAGCTGGGCCTCCTAAATGGAACATGTCCCTACTTCCTATAAACCAAGATGAAAAAAAATCGCTATGTCCTATATTAAATATCATCATTATTATCATCATCATCATCATCATCATCATCACCATCGTCATAATCGTCCTCATCGTCTACACAAACAAGTAAAGAGCGATAAAAGAGAAAAAAAAGAATCTATTCGCTAGATTTAATTTCGGGAGCAACTTAGTCGGTGAAAAAAAGTAAAAAATCGCATCCCTGATCCTTAATTCCAAGTTGGCAAAGGATGCACGTTCGGTCTCCTCTCGCTAAACTTTAAACTGGTTCCTTGTTTCAAGACTCCTGTTTTCTTTGAAGCTCCGAGTGGGCAAACCTTTCTTTCTGTTTTGTTTTGTTTATCTATCTCGTCGTTCCATTTTTAAATCGGTTCATTATAAATTTTCACTAATATAATCTAATATATATTTTATCTACATATCTCCTCCTCCTCTGCATCACCTGTCTATCATTGCAGTCCGTCTCCTTCATCTCTGCCACCACTTTCATCTCATCCCCACATTCCTCTTGCCACCAAATTCCTCTTTTTTCCCCTTCCAACACCTCCCTCTCTGCTACCACCTCCCTTTCTGCCATCACCTTCATCTCTACCAAAACTCCCCCCTCTGCCAACACCTTTGGTTCTGCCACCAACCTCCCTCTTTACCAACACCATCCCCTCTGCCACCTCCTCCCTCTCTACCCCCACCTTCCTCTCCTTATGCAAAATCCTTCCATTCTCACCACGCTGAACCCACTCCTGACGGCCTTCTCTCTCATCCTTGTTCATCCTCGCCAAAATCCCTCTCTTCCATCTTCTACATGTCCCCCCCCCCCGCCCCGTCCACAGCATCAGCGAGATCACCACAATCAAGTTCTGTCGAGCATCCACAGCGTCATTCATCTCCCTCTTACTCCAGCATCACCAGCCTGCCTGCCGGTGAGGAGATGACAATTCCCAGGCTCCTATTTCCACAATATGCAGGGAGGTGAGAGAAAGGAGACGAGGGGGGGGGGGGGGAAGAGACAGGTGCAGATAGATAGATAGATAACGGAGATGGTAGGTAAGTAGGTAGAGGGGTGGGTGAGAGATGGAGAGGGAGAGGGAGAGGGAGAGAGAGAGGGAGAGAGAGAGGGGAGAGAGAGAGGGGAGGAGAGAGAGAGAGAGAGAAGAGAGAGAGAGAGAGAGAGAGAGAGAGACGAGTGAGCAGAGAGAAGCCAGAAGTGAGCGAGAGAGAGAGGAGAGAAGAGAGGAGCAGAAGAGAAAGAGGGGAGAGAGAGAGAGCAGAGAGAGAGCAGAGAGAGAGAGAGGGAGAAGAAAAAGGGACAAACAGACATAGAGCGAGAATACATGCATTCACGCATTTCAGGACAACGTCCGCGCCCGCAGACTAAGCCTACGCGTGTGTGAAAAGCCCCGGTGAGTGTCGTGTGTGCATGCGGTCACTCTCAAGGTCACGGTGTGGGCGACGGCGCGTCCTGCTCCTCCCGAGGGCCCCGCACCACCGCCACAAAACAAGAGCGGTCAGACAAGCGCACAGAAGCTATCCAAGAAAAAAAAAAAAGAGAGAGAGAGAGGGTGAGAGAGAGAAGAGAGGAGAAGGAGACAGAGAGAGATGAAGAGAGAGAGAGAGAGAGAGAGAGGAGAAGGAGAGAGAGTGAGAGAGAAGGAGAGAGAGAGGAGAGAGAGAGTGAGAGAGAAAGAGAGAGAGAGGGAGAGAGAGAGAGAGAGAGAGAGAGAGAGAGAGAGAGAGAGAGAGAAAGACAGAAAGAGAGAAGACAGAAAGAGAAAAGGTAAGAAAGAAAGAAGGAAAGAAAGAAAGAAGGAAAGAAAGGAAGAAGGAAAGAAAGGAAGAAAGAAAGACAGAAAGAGAAAGAGAAAAATAAAGAAAGAAAATAAGTAAATTCCCCACACCCTGATACGAAGCGCGAAGAAAACCCCAATACTTTATGACCAAAACAGTCCCAAAAGAACGGCTCAACATCCAATCAACTTTAGCAATGACTAATGACGATAA
>NC_051390.1:10139184-10144184 GCF_015228065.2 Penaeus monodon | reverse complement strand
ACGCACCCGCAGTCACACCCGACCGGCCACACACTTTTAGCGAGCAGAGTCAAACTGCACTTAACTCCTTCCCTTATTTGCTTCGCATTTGCCTTATTCCCGGGCCATTTGTCCACGTTTATGTTCACGGCACCGATGCCCGGGAAAAGACTGGTACTCCGGCAGGTATTTACATGGACTTGACACTCTTGCCCTGGTTGATGGATATTCATGCGTTTACCAGTTCCATGTTCACAGGTATAGAAGGAAGTGTGTGTATAAATGCATGTAACACAGGAGAGCAGACTGGGTAGGAGGAGAGGGAGAAAGAGAGAGGGAGAGAAAAAGAGACCGAGAGACCGAGTATGAAAACGAAAACGTTACTTATTTGCCTTTCATTAAAAAAGAAAGAAAGAAAGAAAGAAAAGAAAAGAAAGAAAAAAAAAACGCGGAGAGTTTCCATAACAGGCAATTGTACACTAGGAGGGGTGGGCCGGGGGCCGGGGAAGGGGTGTTCCGTACCCGTTTTTAAAGAGCTGTAGAAGAGAAAATGATGAGGTAGATGGGGGTTGCGATGGGGGGGGGGGAAGAGTCGTGTGCTGTGTATCATCTTCACCAAAAGCCCCATTAAGCTTAAATCATCCCACGAGGTAATTACACACGTTGTCATGTGTCGGGTCGCCTCTGCCATCAAGCCGTTGTTTTATATTGGGTGTTCTTTGTTCAGCGCATTGATACCCAGGATTTTCGCCAACTGAAGAAATTTATTGAGATTTTTGCGTGTCTATTATTCATTTCTTTACTGCTGGTTACGTGATGGAACCTGGAAATTCTTCTCGGTTTTTACCTTTACCTTTTTATCTCTCTCTCTCTCTCTCTCTCTCTCTCTCTCTCTCTCTCTCTCTCTCTCTATTCCTCCCTCTCTCTCTCTCTCTATTCCTCCCTCTCTCTACCTCTCCCTCCCTTCCTTCCTCTCTCTCTCCCCTGCCTCCCTTCCTCCCTCTCTCTCTCCTCTCCCTCCCTTCCTCCCTCTCTCTCTACCTCTCCTCCCTTCCTCCCTCTCTATCTCTCTCTACCTCTCCCTCCCTTCCTTCTTCTCTCTCTCCTCTCCTCTCCTCTCTCTCTTCACACCTACCAAACACCACTCGCAATCCCCCCGGGGACATCACGACTCCGACACCATACACGGCCGCGCACCATACATTAACCGCCTCCTCCTCGCCGCCAGGTAGTGACATACAAGTATCTGAAACCATATCTCAATTACCACCCTCTCCCCTTCCCTTACCCCTCTCTCCCTTCTCCCCCTGCCCTTCCCCTTCCCTGCCAATACCCTTCCATCTCTAGCCCTGCCAGTACCCTGCCAATTCCCTTACCCCCTCACCCCTTCCCTTCTCTTCATGCCCATCCCTTCCCCTGCCAATACCCCGTCACCCTTCTACACCTACCGACACCCTGCCCCCTCTAACCCTACAATACCCTCATCCCCTCTACCCTACCCTTACCGACTTTGCCCACCGCGACGAAAGTAAACAAAGCACAAGGTTTAAGGTTGGACACCTCGACGCAACGCCCACTGCGAGCTGACCACAGACACGCTTCCCTCGGGTGAAAGATCGGTATCAATGGGATGAGGGGAGCTGTTGCGTGGATATGAGGGAGGGAGGGAGGGAGGGAGGGAGGGAGGGAGGGAGGGGAGGGAGGAAGAGAGGGAGGGACAGAGGGAAGGAGAGGAAGGGAAGAAGGGAGGGGGAAGGAGGGATGTAGGACTGAAGGGATGGATGGAGGCAGGGAGGGAGAGAGGAAGGGAAAAGAGAGAGAGAAAGAAAGAGTGAGAAAAAGTGAACATATGAAGGCAATAAGCAAAAGAAAGCAAAAAATAAGGAGGAAGGCAAAAAGACCCCATGCCAACCGCCGAATCACACAGGCAAAGGTACGTACATATAAGAGAAATCCACAAACCTCGCACACGACGCCATCCAGTCCTATAAATATACCAATCTGTCTACAACAACAATAGCAACAATAACACCATCAACAACAGCATCAACAACAGCAACAACAACAACATTGGTGACAACGATGACGATAACAACGAAGAGCCATGAATCTGCATACCCTTCACCTTACGATCTTTTGACATTTCTTGTTAATACAAAAAAAAAGGAAGACAAAGTTGTAGAATAACTGATTCGTTCCGTGTCTTACAATATGTCATAAAACAAATGAGGAAATTCTTACATAAAAAACGCACGAAATTGTAGACGTGACTTCGTTGTAATGAGCAAGCAGTGATCAGCATAAGGAAAGCATAAGGAGACAATAAGAAATTAAACAAAGATGCGATGCGAGAGAGAGAGAGAGAGAGAGAGAGAGAGAGAGAGAGAGAGAGAGAGAGAGAGAGAGAGAGAGAGAGAGAGAAGAGAGAGAGAGAGAGAGAGAGAGAGAGAGAGAGAAGAGAGAGGAGGCAGACAGACAGAGAGAAGGAGACAGAGAGAGATAGATAGATAGATAGATAGAGAGAGAGAGAGAGAAACATTACCGTTACGTATGCACTTAAGAACTCGTCGCTCAAAAAAATCTCGGATTGTCTCAAGCAAGACAACGTAATTTATTCGTTCGCAGAATAAACCCACAAATGCCACATACTTAATTCAGTTTAAGTCTGAGAAATTGAGAACGATAGCGCTAACTGGCGATTTTAAAATAACTAGTGATAATGATGATGATTTGATTAAAAAAAAAAAAAAAAAAAAAAAAAAAATCTTTATCAAAGAACCAATTAAACTTGCTATCTAGAGAAGAAAAAAAAAATGGTAGAGGAGAGGAAGCTAATGAAGGGGGAAGAGATAACTTTAAAGATAAGGAAAGAGGGAGATAGAAAAAAATGCAAAAAGACAAAAGAAAAGTGAATAGAGAAAGAAAAAGTGTGGAAGAAAAATCCGCATTTTTCTCTCCTCTCCTTTCCAA
Organism: Penaeus monodon; assembly: GCF_015228065.2. Taxonomy (NCBI): domain Eukaryota; kingdom Metazoa; phylum Arthropoda; class Malacostraca; order Decapoda; family Penaeidae; genus Penaeus; species Penaeus monodon. The sequence goes on along the minus strand of NC_051390.1, from coordinate 10,141,235 downwards.
AGGACCGAGATTAAGGAAAGGGTAGAATGAGTGATAAAAAGGGAGGAAAGGAAGAGGAGAAAGATAGAACGAGAAGAGGGAACGGGGAGAGAAATGGAAGAAAGGATGAAAGGAGAAAGATAGGAGAGAAAGAAGGAAGAGAGGAAGGGGAAGAAAGTAGAAACGGAAGGAAGGGAAGAACAGACGAACAAACGAACGTAAGAAGAGAGAAAGAGAGGAAGAGAAGGAAAGGAGGAAACAAGATAGCGGCGAGAATAAGTGTTTTGTGTCCTTCACTCTCCGTTTCTTTCATGTTGTTTCTTCTCTTTTCTCTTCTCCGTCCCTCCTCTTTTCATCTTCCTTTATCAAATTACGCGCTCTCTCTCCTGACAAGACATGAGTGGGATGAAGGGATGGAGAGGAGGATGAGCGAGAGTGACAAGGACGAAAACGAAGGGTGGGTGATAGTGAGAATGATAGATAGATAGATAGAGAAGAGTGGGTGACAGTGAGAATGAGAATAGATAGATAGACAAGGTAGATTAGATAGTTTGAAATGCAGACTTAGACAGATAGATAGCTAGCTAGAAATAATAGACTTAGATAGATAGATAGATAGATAGACAAGACAGATAGAAATAGTAGACTTAGATAGAGAGATAGATAGATAGATAGAGAGAGACTGAGAGACTGAGTGATATAGAGGGGAGGGGATAACAAGGACCGGAAGCCTCTATCTCGTGTTCCATCAACAGAAAAAAACCTCCTTATTACTTCATTAAGGCGCATAGAAAAAATCCTCCACGCCCATTTTTTCTCACTTCCCCTTTTCTACACACATAAAGACGATACAACAAAAAACATCAACAACAGCAACAAAAATGTGCTAATTTGCATCAAATAAGGAGAGCAGCTGTCTCGGTAGAGGCGTAGAAGGGTAGAAAAAAGGATATTCAGGGTGGGAACAGCAACGCCATTTCCACAGCGAGCGAAGACTGTCACTGTAAAGGATCTCAGAGGCAGTAAACTGGCGGATGGCGTTACCAGTGTCTTCAGAGGATGAAGGATTGTGCGCAGACCACAAAAAGGATTGTATAAACAGGCTCATTAAGACAAGGAGGGTGGTGTGGTTTCCAAAAAGGATAGAGGATTGTGTAGAGTTTTCACAAAAAGGAGAGAGGATAATGTAAAGTTTCCAAAACAGGATAGAGGATAGTGTTAAAACAGAAAGGATAATGTAGTGTTTCTAAAAAGGATGAAGGATCGTGTAAAGTTTCCAAAAAGGATAGAGGATAGTGTGAACTTTCAAAAAAAAAAAAAAAATGAGGACAGCGTAAAGTTTCTAAAAAAAGAGAGAAGGATAATATAGTTTCCAGAAAAGGAGAGAGAGGAAAACGTAAAGTTTGCAAAAAAGGATGAAGGATCGTGTAAAGTTTCCAAAATAGGATAGAGGATAGTATGAACTTAAAAAAGAAAAAAAAAAAATAGAGGACAATGTAAACTTTCCAAAAATAGGATAGACGATAGCGTAACGTAAAGGAAGGATAGCGTAAAAACAAAAATAAAAATAACGTAGGAGATTATGAAGACACCAGAAGCAGGACAGTCCTATCCAATATCCCCGAGGAGAGGATCCGAACCTGCAAAGGCGTGGTAGAAAGTAGATTAATTCCTCGAGGTTTCCGAGAAGTGAGTTCGAGACACTGAACGCCAAGGAAAGTAATTCGCGACCCTTAAATGTATTTCCCAGAAAGAAATATTGCGACCCGAGTCCAAAGTTTTTCCCGATGAAGGTTTAGATGAAGAAAATATCAAGTCTAAAATGAAGGTCTTGAAATTTACGAAGAGGATATTTCATCCCGCTTGAAATATATAGTGAGTGTGTGTATGTATGTATATATATATATATATATAATATATATTAATAAATATAATATATAACATATAATAATATATACATATATAACATATATACAATAAACAATAATAATATAATAACATATAATACTATATATATATATATATACATATATAATATATATATATAAATATATATATACAGTATAAAATAT
>NC_051390.1:10126684-10134184 GCF_015228065.2 Penaeus monodon | reverse complement strand
AAAGACGGAGAGGGAAGGAAGGGAAAGGGGAGGGAGGGGAGGAGAGGAAGAGGGGAGGGGGGAGGAGAGAGAGAGGAGGGGGGGTGAAGGTCATCACTGCCCGTCACGAGTTCCGATGTAACGAGCTAGGAAGACATGAACGACCAACTCAGGACGGACTTGACCCTATCCATCATCCAGGCGCTGACGTGTTCTGTTGCCTCCGTCGACGGCCTCTCGATCTCTTTGTTGTAAGCCCTCTACCTCCTCCCCTCTTTCCTTCTTTCTTTCCCTTCTCCTCTTTCTAACTGGTATTCGATCTATTTGTCCATCTACTTACTGGTCTGTTTGTCTATCTGTTTCTTCTCTCCCCGCAGATTTTGCTATTTTGCTACATTTTATTTTTACTTTTAAAGAGTGTTCTCTCGTCCAGTAACGTCAAAACAAAATCGTACACCGCATTCAAACGTTTCTAAAAGCGCGGACACCGGCCGGGCCACGCCGTCGACCGAACGTGTCCCATTCACAAAAATTTTCACGAAAAAGAGAAAAGCATTTCCGAAACCATTTCATTTTCCGCGGTCCGCAAAATGGCAGTTTCTTTTCAAGGTTTTCCATAAAATATTCAGCGAGGCTCCCTCGACACCAGGCATGTCACGTTCGCTGCCTTGATAACATACTAACTGGTCGCCCCTTTTTTCTGCCCCCCCCCCCCCCTTTTCTTGGCCCTCCTCCCCACCCCACCATTCTCCCCTCCCCCATCCCCTCTTTCCTCCCTCCTCCCAACCCTTCTCTTCTCCCTTCCTCCCTCCCCAACCCTCCTCCCCTCCCCAACCCTCTTCCCCTCCCCCAGCCCTCCCCCCTTCCCCCAACCCTCCTCTCCACCCTCCTCCCCTCCGCCCCTCAATCACAGCTCTGGCGATTCTCAACCATTTGTCTTTGTTTCTTTCTCCAATTCTTACCTCTTGTTTCTAAACCTTTTGTTTATCTGCACTTTTTCCTGTAACATAACTGTTCATCTCCTAGAACTCGATCTAAAGCTGATCGCCTTTTAACCCTAAAATTACTACCAGAAAAACGCAGGTCAATAATATTACTTCCATACATATTTTCTCATGCTTCCAAATTCTTTTGTACTTCCACTTCTAAAAAAAAAAAAAAAAAAAAAAAAAACGAAAGTTAGATTTTCCCTTTCCCCTCCCCTCTATTCCCTCTCCTTTAGGACCCAACGATCTTTTCCCCTTCCCTCCCTATCCCCATCCCATCCCCTCCTCTCCTCGCCCTTCCCGTCCCGTTGCGTCCCCTTCCCTCCTCTCCCTTCCGCCCTCTCCTCTCCTCTCCCCTCTCCTCTCCCCTCCTCTCTCCCCTCTTCTCTCCCCTCTTCTCTCCCCTCCTCTCTTCTCCTCTCCTCTCTTTTCCTCTCCTCTCCTCTCCTCTCCTCTCCTTTCCTCTCCTCTCTTCTCCTCTCTTCTCCTTTCCTCCCCTCTCCCTTCCCGTCCCCTCCACCCTCCTCCCCTCCCTGTCCCCTTCTCTTTGTCACTGTCTGTGTTCAAAAATTACCGTTTCCAATTAACTTGCTTACTTCTCCAGTTACTTATATCATATATAATATTATAATATCAAATATCAAAAGTTATTTTTAAATCCTAATCCTTTGTCGGTAAGGGCTTGAGGAATCGAAAGAGGAAATATGAGAAAAGGAGAGAGAGAGAAAAGGGTGTAACAGAGAGTAGGAAAGAGAGATTGGAATTGGAGGAGGAATAGAGAGTGAAAAGGGGGAAAATTAGAAGAGAGAGTAAACGGGGAAAGAAGTGTAGAGAAGTGTGAAGAGGCTAATGAAAGAGGAATAAGAAAACAGGAAGAAATGGGGAAGACATGCAAGAAACAAGAATTGCTTCTATAAATATCCTCCACTTTTGTAATTCATTCCACGCTGTTTTGTTTCAGAGGAATTTCAAGAGGTGGGGGGGGGTCACCTCTCCCGCCCCCCTCCATCCCTCTTCCATACATATGGGCTTCCCACCGGGTCACGTGGTGCCGGAGGGTTTAACAGTACACATCTCCTGGTTTATCTCACGACCCCCACCCCCTTGAGCATCCCTCAGAAGGCGCACAGATACGCATACGCACGAAACACACTCCCTCTCCCTCACATTCTAACTCTCTCTCTCTCTCTCTCTCTCTCTCTCTCTCTCTTTCTCTCTCTCTCTCTTTCTCTCTCTCTCTTTTTCTCTTTCTCTCTCTTTTTCTCTTTCCCTCTCTTTTTCTCTTTCTCTCTCTCTTTCTCACACACACACAAAACCATCCCTAGCAGCATACCTCCCCCCTCCCCTCCCCTCACCCCACCCCCAAATCCCCTAATCCCCTAATCCGTCCTCACACGAAATACTTTCAAGGTCCACCTCAAAGCTTCTCTCCCCCTTGAAGCATCTCCCCGTGGCTTCCCAAGGTCGTGCTGTCCGCCTGTTACCGTAGCGACCGCCCGAGAATCTTCAAAGGAATCCGCAGCTGACGCAAGAGGATTCGTCAGCGCCTTCGAAGATATCGACGGAAACTTTGATATATATGAATATGTCAAAAGAAAAAAGGGAAAAAGAAAAAAGGAAAAAAGAAAAAGGAAAAGAAAAAAAAAAATCCTTCGAGATGGGAGTAATGGAAACTAGAAAAAAACGGGGCTGTAAAATCGCCAAAAATGGTTATCTGCGTCGATATAAATGTTAACCATTTCTAGAAAAAAAGAAAAGATAAAGAAAAGGTATGACTGTCGTTCGGATTATATATGGATCTGGCACGCAAGCCAGAATCTCTCTCTCTCTCTCTCTCTCTCTCTCTCTCTCTCTCTCTCCCTATCTCTCTCTCTCTCCCTATCTCTCTCTCTCTCCCTATCTCTCTCTCTCTCTCTCTCCTCTCTCTCTCTCTCCCCTCTTCTCCTATCTCTCTCTCTCTCTCTCTCTCTCTCTCTCTCTCTCTCTCTCTCTCTCTCTCTCTCTCTCTCTCTCTCTCTCTCTCTCTCAACAGCACCCACAAAGCAAATCTATAATCAGCCTTAATAACCAATGACGTAATAAGCCAACCACAATGCAAAGTTATCCATCCAACCACATATCCATCCATCCATCCATCCACCCATCCACTTACCCACTCACCCGAATACCCATCCACCCACCCACAAATCCATCCACCCACCCATCCACTTACCCACTCACCACATATCCATCCACCCACCCATCCACAAATCCACCCACCCACCCATCCACTTACCCACTCACTCACATACCCATCCACCCACCCACCCACAAATCCACCCACGTTCTCCAAACCAAACAAAATTCCTCGGAGAAACAGCTGATCGGCGGGAGATCGTGGAGATGAATGAGCGAGTGGAATGAACGGCTTCCTGAATGACATAACGAGGTCCGGGTTAAACGATTAGGGCAATAAATATTCATCGCTTCGAGTAAGAATGAATGAACTCGGCCTCTTCAGAAAACGATCATCATGAGAAATTTAAAGACGATGAAAAAATAATAAAATAAAGAAAATATAAAATTCTGGCCAAGATTTCGTGGCTTGGCATGTAAAAAAAAAAGAAAAGAAAAGAAAAAAAAAAAGTCTAAGAGTACGAAATATTTCATCCTGCGCTCCGTCGCCGTCTTTTGTTTTCGGTTTAATTCAAATCGGCCGTAATTAACGTCTACCTGTCTGCCTGTCGGGGGAAGAAAATATGCAGAATGATGGGGAGCCGGGAGGAGAGGTGAGGAGGAGGAGAGGAGAGAGAGGAGGAGGAGGAGGAGAGGAGGAGGAGGAGGAGGAGGAGGAGGAGGAGAGGAGGGGGAGGAGGAGAGGAGGAGGAGGGGGAGGAGGAGGGGGGAAGAGGAGGAAGGAGGAGGAGGTGAAGAGGGGAAAGGGGAGGGGGAGGAGGAAGAGGAGGAGAGGGAGAAGGAAGGGGGAGGGGGAAGGAAGAGTGAGGAGGAGGAGGAGGGAGAGAGGAGGAGGAAGGGAAATGGAGGAGGAGGAGGAGGGAGAGGAGGTAACGGAGGGGAGAGGAGGTAGGAATAGGAGGAGGAGGAGTTCAGTATTTTGACGTGATAGGTTTAGTAATTAGAACGGAGACTGATTTGGTCTTCGGGAGGTTAGGAGAAGAGAGCATATTATATATATATATATATATATATAATCATATATATATATATATAATATATATCGTATAGTATAATTATATATATATATATATATATATATATATATATATATATATAACTCACCTCAAACTCACAATAAAACCGACTCCCATCGCCCAAGGAGATAAGGACTACCCTCCATGTATCTACTTGACCCAGCCTGACCTCGCTCCTCGCGCGCCACCCCCCTCCGCGAGACGACTACCGCATTAGTTTTTTTGTTTTCGAATACGTAAATAACAAATAAACTACTCTGTTTTTTTTCAAATAAGTAAATAATAAATAAACTACTATGTTTTTTTTGGTTTTCGAATAAGTAAATAGCAAATAGACTCCATTTTCTATTTTCGAATACAAATAAATTACTATAATATTTTTTTTGGTTGTCGAATACATAAATAACAAATAAATAACTATACTACTTTTTGCTTTTAACAAATAAATGACAAATAAACAAAAAATAACATTTATATTTCTTTTCGAATAAGTAAATAAGTAAAAAAAATAGTTTTGGGAAAAATAAAACCCCCAAAAAAACCCCCCCAACTTGAAAGAAAGTTTTCCAAAAGGGAATAAAAAAATTTAATAAGAGGTGAAGAATAAAAGGAAAATAAATTAACAAATAAAAATAAATGAATAAAAAGGGTAAAAAATACGAGGCACAGGACAATTAAACTAAATGAACGTAAAAAAAAAAAACAGCAAGAAAATTGAGGTGCAGGAAGAAGACGAAGAAGAAGAAGAAGAAGAACACGAAGAAGAAGAAGAAGAAGAAGACGAAGGAGGAGGACGAGAAGAAGAAGGAGAAGAGAGGAAGGAGAAAAAAAAAAGCCCCCCCCCAAGGGAAAAAAAGGGGAAGGGGACACCAGATGCAAGATTGGCGACACGAAGAACACGAAGAACACGTCAAAAGAACAAAAGAACAAATCCTATAACTATCCGAACTTCTCTCTTGTTCACACACTGAGCGGATGTTCAATGCGTCCTGCACGTCGCTCTCTCGCTGAACCTGCGCGTCAATGCTGCTCTCTCTCGCTCTCTTTCTTTCCTTCTTTCTTTCTTTCTTTTTTCTTTCTTTTTTCCCCTCTCTCTATCTCTCTTGCCCCTTTCCTTCCAGCCCGTGTTTTTTGGCAATGGGAGTTTGCGAGTTGATTCCTTCCCCCTTTTTCAAATTAATAATCTATTTTCCTACCTGGTTCTATTTTTCTCTGGTAATTAATTTCTGTCTCTGTCTCTCTTCCTTTCTTCCTTCCTTCTCCACTCCTCCTTAGCCTCTTTCCCATCTCCCCTCTCTCCCCTCCTCTCTAAATTCTGACCTTCCCTCGGGATCAACAGATGAACAAGCAAAGATTCTTCTCGTCCATTACATTTCTTCACTTGGAAACACAAAGAGAGAGAGAGGGGGGGGGGGGGAGGGAGGGGGGGGGGGGATGGGGGGGGGGGGGGGGGGGGGGGGGGAAAAAGGGAAAAAGGGGGGGGGTTGGAAAAAGGGAAAAAAAGGGGGGAAAGGGGGGCGGAGGGAGAGGAGGGAGGGGAAAAGGAGAAAGGGAGAGGAAGGAAAGAAGAGGATGAAGAGGGAAGGGAAAAAAAGGGAGAGGGAGAGGGAGGGAGCGAGAGGGAAGAGAAAGGGAGAAGAGAGGAAGAGAAAAGAGAAGGAGAGGGGAGGGAGAGGGAGAGGAGGGAAAAAGGGGTTTTGGGAGGGAAGAGAGAAGAGAAGAGGAGGAGAGAGAAAGAGGAGGAGGAGAAAGGAAAGAGAGAGAGGAAAGGAGAAAGGGGAAAAGAGAAAGAAGGACAGATAGAAAAACCGACAGAGACAGACAGGAGAGGAATAATAAATAAAACCCCAAAACCCAAAAATAAAATCAAAAGGGGTCGCCCCAGCCAAAACCCTCAGAAAAAAATCATTCTCGTCAAACGGGTTCGGAATTTCAAAAAAGTTTACGCACATCGCTGTCACGTATTTTTCGTTTCCCGCTTCCTACTAACGATTTTCCTCTCTCTCTCTCTCTGTCTTCACTTACTCCTATCTTCCTTTCCTTCTAGTTTTAGTCTTCTATTCATTTTTTTCGCTCTCTCTATTCTGTGTCTTCACCGTTTTTCTATCTTTTTTTGTTTGTTGTCCCTTGTGTTTTTTTTTTTCCTTTTCCTTTTTGACCCTTTTCTTTTCTTCGTTCGTCTTCACCTCTCGACCCTTTTCCCCTGCCTGAAGGGCATTTAAAAAGCTCCCCCCACTCCTTCCCGTCCCTCACACCCCCCTCCTTCCCCCCATCTCTCACACAGTCCCTCCTCTCCCCTCCCCCATCCCTCCACCTTCACTTCCCTCCCTTCCCCATTCACAATCTCCATCCTGGCTACTACCAACTCCCTCCACTCCCCTCCTTCCTACCTTTCTCTTGCTCCATTCTTGCCTCCAGCACTTCGATCTCCCTCAGATTCTCCAACTCCCACCACTTTCCTCCCTCCCTGCCATCAGAACCCATACCAGCCCCCCCAATCGGCCCCCCCCATCCCTCCCCATTCCCTTTCCCGCAAAAACCCCAAACCCTTTACTCCCGCCTTCCCTCCCCACCCCCCTCCTCCTCCTCCTTCCTCCACCTTATTCATTCATTCATTTATTCATTCATTCCCTCCCTCCCTCCATCTAATTCATTCATTCATTCCCTCCCTCCCTCCTTCCGCCTTCCCTCCCTCCCTCCTCCCCCCCCCTTAATTTATTCATTTCCCCCCCTCCCCCCCTCCTTTTCCCCCTTTTCCCCCCCTTTCCCTCTTCCACCTCATTCACTCACGCTTCCCCATCGCCGCGAATTAAATCCCTTTTTTTTCAAGAAACCCGGGTTTCACGCCAAAGGGGGCCCCCTCAACTGCAAAAAGAGTTGCAATAATCCCGTTTAAATTTAGAATCAGGGAAAGGGCTGAACTCTTTATCGTCCATCTTCACGATTCCTCCGGGCCCAACCCGAATAGATTACGTATATAAAATAAATTTTTTCTTCTTTTTCTTCTTTTTTCTTCTTCTTTTCTTTTTTCATCGTTCCCTAAAAAAAGCATTTTATTTTTCCTTTTCTTTGCTCCCACCAAATATCGCTTCCCCTTTTGAACCCCCCTTTCCCCTTGGGAATGAGATCTTATTTGTTTTTGTTTCCCGTTCAATGTTTTTTTTGGTATTCAATTTTGGTGTGACAGATGTACTACAGTCATTTTTCCTTTCATCTACAAATCCCATCTATCCCCCTAAATTAATAAAAAAATAAAAATAAATTTTGCGCGATCTTTAAAGTGCCCCTCTATAAAACCAAAAAAATACCTAAAAACATAGGGAAAACCACAAAGGCTTCGCACA
>NC_051390.1:10111684-10121684 GCF_015228065.2 Penaeus monodon | reverse complement strand
TGTTTGTGTGTGTGCGCGTGTGTTTGTGTTTGTGTGTGTGTGTGTGTGTGTGTTTGTGTGTTTGTTGTTGTGTGTGTTGTGTGTTGTGTGTGTTTGTGTGTTGTGTGTGTGTGTGTGGTGTGTTTTTGGTGTTGTGTCTGTGTGTTGTGTGTGTGTGGTGTGTGTGTGTGTGTGTGTGTGTGTGCGGTGTGGTTTGTGTTGTGTGTGTGTGTGTGTTTGTGTGTGTTGTGTGTTGTGTGTGTGTGTGTGTGTGTGTGTGTGTGTGTGTGTGTGTGTGAGTAAGTAAGTGAGTGAGTGAGTGAGTGAGTGAGTGAGTGAGTGAGAGGAGAGAGGAGAGAGAGAAGAGAGAGAGGAGAGAGAGAGAGAGAGAGAGAGAGAGAGAGAGAGAGAGAGAGAGAGAAGAGAAGAGAGAAAGAGAAAGAGAAAGAGAAAGAGAAAGAGAGAGAAAGAGAAAATAAAAATAAATAAAGAAAGAAAAAGGAACAGAAAACAAAGACAAAAAGAGAGGAAGAAAGATATAGAAAGAGAGGCCCAGCCTTCAAGTCATTCAGGAGGAAGAGAAAAACGAGGCAAAAGGGATTAAACCTTAAGCCTTCTCAACGGTGCGACCAAGTGTAATGCCACATCTTGACTCGCAACCCGGGTCTGCAATGCAATAACATAAATATCTCTCCAGTGATGAATCAATAGGCGTGCAATACAGGGAATCGTGTGCAACAAACAGGGTCCAGCGTGTTTACACGGCAGAAGCAACCGCATTTCCGTCGCTGCAACTGCAACGAATGAAATATTTCGCAATAAGCAGCAATAAAAACAATAAAATAAAATGTTGCAAAATGTTGCCACACGCCCGAGCAAGAGCCGAATTAGTGCGACTGCCAAGGAGTCCGTTTTCTCAAGATAGACTTAAAGTCCCTTGAAGCAACTATTACCAAGCTCTTCTCTTCGCCCACGGTCGTTCGCGTCGAAAAATAGCTTCTCTTAAAAGCCAAGAAAGTCAACAGTTTCGCAAAACTTTCTCAGATAGGTTTTCATAAATCAACCTTAATTCGTGGGAGAATGCAATCTAATCTTGGCTTACTTCCTGCCGATACAGGCTCTGCAATGTGCAGTCGGATGGAACGCTTGCATCTGCACGTAACAACGTATTCTATATCGGTAATGATAACAAAAAACAATATTCATCATCGTCATTGTTATCATCATAATAAACACTACTATTACTAATCATCACTTGCACCGTTATCAAAACTAATCATAATAATCATAATTATAAAAATCAATCACAGCAGCAAAACAGTGAAACGCGCGAGAGTTGCAGGTGCAATATTCCCCACCTGTCACGTCTACCCCGGCCCTATATATGCAAATGCCACTCTTTAGCTTTTAGCATTCGTAAAGTTCTCTTGCACTTATATCGTAGGATAAAGTCCTTTGCATCCTATAATACCAAGCAGCCCTCTTGGACAAGAGCGGTACCCGAGGGGTTTTAACACGCACATAATACAATATTAAAAGCAACAAATGCCGTGTCATTGCCCCCCTGCCGTGCAGTGTTTCATAGCACGCTGCCACCTCAAACACATGCAAACAATATACTGTCACAGCTCATCCTGTATCGTTAGCATTTACTGAGCCTGCTTATGAATATTCCCGAGCGGTTAATGAAATTCGCTGAATAATAAACACGTGTATAACTTTACACATGAAAACATATCCTGCAATGTAGCGACAGGGGAATGTAGCGCCGCTCGCTACATCCGCACTTAAACCAGAAAGTACGTGAGTATATAACGCCTGCTACTTTAAACTAAATAACAGACTATCGGATTAAGCGCCGGGGATTAAGAGTCAGTCGTGCAGATTAAACTCTCGGGCTAAATCTATCGGCAGTGACAGGCATACAAAAAGGCTTAGCGTGCTCAACGTCATCTGCCCAAACAGGTATGGAATGCCCCCTGTTTAACATGAGGTGCATTAGCGCATACCAGCTGTCATCTGCCGTGAGAATTAGTACTACTCTCTCTCTATCTTTCGGCCTTTCTTTTTTGTTTGTCTCTCTGTCTCTCTCTGTCAAAACTCCCCCCTCTCTCTTTCTCTCCCTCTCCCTTCCTCTCTCTCCCTCTCCATCCCTCTCTCTATCCTTTTCCCTCTCTCTCCCTCTCCCTCCCTCCTCCCTTTCTCTTCCCCTCTCCCTCTCTACCCCCCTCCCTCCCCCTCCAACTTTTGTACTTAATTGCAATAGCATGATAATCAGCCATCGATCACCCCTTTTCACGCCCTTTCATTAAACTTCCGAAATGACACGAATAAAAGGGTCCGTGCAAAATAAGGCTGGAAACTGGTACACGGCTTCACATTTACAACCGAGCACACGCACTAACACCAAAGTGAGAAATTCCTTCATCCACATTTTTCTTCTTTTTTAATCGTCTCCCTCTTCCGCTTTCGCCCCCTCGTCCTAAAGGGCGTACCACTTACATTATCTTAACGAATTATTACACTTCTGTTCCCCTTTTCTTTCATTCCCCTCTTCTGTCTCGATTCCCCTTCACACTTACTCTTTCCTTTTCTCTTTCCACTTCCTTCCATTCCCCTCTCTTCCCTTTACTAACATATATTCTTATTTTCTGACACCGAGTGCCTCATTAGGTAATGATTGTATTTCCATCATTATCTCTTATTCTTCTCTCTCTGTATCTCATTAATTCACATTTTCCTATATTCTATATCCTTCCATTCTCTCTGTCCCCTATTATCTTCAACATCTATTTCTTTATTTCTCACTATCTCCCTTTTTCTCTCCCTCTCCCTCCCTTCCTCTCTCTCTCTCTCTCTCTCTCTCTCTCTCTCTCTCTCTCTCCCTCCTCGTCCTTGCCCCCCCCCGCCAAGGCCACTCACTAACAGACACATCAGACACCTCGCCCCCCCAACACCCCCCAACGCCACCATCCCTCGCGTGTAAACAAACAAACGAGCCAAGACGCCGCTTTGCTCTGCTCCGCTCGGAAGGCGCTGCGTCATTGCGTCTTATTGCTCGTCATTAATTGGGAGCCGAGACGCTGTTGCACGGGTGGGGGGGGAGGGGAGGGGAGGGGCGGAAGCTGAGTCGAGACGCTGTTGCATTTGAACGGGGGGGGGGGGACAGGTAGGGGTTGGAGTGGGGGGGGGGGGGAGAGCTGCCAGGCCATGTCCGTCCTTCCTTCCTCCTGGCGGAATCCGACGCTCCTTTTGCGCCGTGACTGTCGACTGTTTGTTTCTCGAGCTGACTGTTTGGAAGGAGGATCTGTGCTTGGCGTTTGGGATTTGTGTGTGTGTGTGTGTGTGTGTGTGTGTGTGTGTATGTGTGTGTGTTTTTATTTGCTTTTGTTTCCTTTTATTTTTTGTTTTCTTTGGTTTTGTGTTTTGTTGTGTGTGATTGTGTGTGATTGTGTGAATGTGTGTGATTGTGTGATTGTGTGTGTGTGTGTGTGTGTGTGTGTGTGTGTGTGTGTGTGTGTGTGTGTGTGTGTCGTGTGTGTGTGTACGTGTGTGTGTGTACGTGTGTGTGTGTACGTGTGCGTACGTGTGTGTACGTACGTGTATGCGTGTGCGTACGTGCGCGTGTGTGCGTACGTGTGCACATGTGCGTGCGTACGTGTGCGTGCGTTGTGCCGTGCTGCGCTGTTAAGTGCACGAGGAAAATGATCCCAGCCGACGCGCTGTGTCTTCTCGCCGCCGCCAGGACAATAATGGCGGCTCATTCGGGGCACTGAACTTTATCTCCAAAATATCTTTACTTATCATTACTTGCACTAAAGAGAGACGGGTAAAATGTTGCAGCAGGTTGAATACGGTTGCACGGACGTCATCAGCTTGTAAAAAGTGAAGAGGGTTCCACCAATTACTCTAAATTAGTTCGAATAATTCACGAGACTCCGTGAGAACCCGAGTCTTGGTCGACGCTCGACTGTTAATAAAAAAAATATCAATATTCATATCCTATTATGCTAATACAGTGCATTTTCATAATTGAAAATCTAACCCTAAAAGAATATAACATATCAATAAAACATCTGCATATATATAAGTGCCAATTGAAAACATACCATAAAAAAAAAAGTATACACACAAAATCTACACAAAGATAGCTCCCGAAATAAAGCGTAACCGGCAATGAACTTTAGCTGCCTAGCTTTCCCAGCGAACGCCCGAGACCCCCATACGTTCCCTTTCAACGCTGTCACTTTTGCCCGGCGAGAAAGTGAACGAGAACCTCTGAACTCGCAATTCTGAACCGCCGAACGAAACGCTTCGAGACTCGCAATGGTGTGCGCCGTTCCTACTGCATGTTAATAAGGCCTTTTTAACAAGCAAACAGACAAACAACTAAATAAATACATAAATGAATGAACAGATAAATAAATGGACAATGAATATATATATATATATATATATATATATATATATATATATATATATATATATTATTCACCTATCTATATGTAAAGACAGACAATATATATACACATATATTTATTTACTTATCTATATATACATATAGACAAAAAAATAATAATTTGTTTCCTTGAATTATTAACAGACAGACAGATAGATAACCAGATTAAGTAAACAAACAAAACACCGACTGAAAAGCGTCCACCGAAATCGAGACGAACCGAGAGCTATTATCGTTCCTCCTAAGATCCTTTCCCAACATCATTAATCCAATTAATGATGCAACACCGAACAGCCTTGCAACGAAGACCCGAGAACGATCGATGGAATTACGTTCACGCCGTCGATCAAAATACGGTCGTGACGCGGCGTCCGAAATTGGGAATTTGCGTAACGTCACGAGATCGAAATTAATCCTTTGTTTACACGTGTCATTGGTTCGCTTTCGGGAAATGTCGATTAAACTTTCGGAAAAATTCCTGTCTCATCCCGTCCTCTCTTGGCGGAATACAAGTGACTGGTAGACTGGCTAAATACTTGGTACTTTATATCCCAGTCAACTAGACCTTTCCATTCAATCAGTTACATATTTTATATAGTTTTCCCTACAGTTTTTATCTTCCATTCGCTTTGTCTGTATGTTCACCTGGCTATACAATACTCATATATCTACAATAGTAACACTGGGTGGGGAAGGCATGCGTACGTGCGTGCGTGCGTACGTGAATACTTATGTGTGTCATTGAATCTTGTATACGTAAAGAAGTTTCAATTAACGTTACAAATGTCCCATGAGGTATAATCAAAGTTTCCTCATAGATAAACGACAGCAATAAGCACTGGCGAAGGGGCGGGAGAAGAAGCGAGGACGGCAGCGCCACCATGACAAGTAGCTTCACGTGTGTCATCCTTTGCAATGGCAATAGTTACCACGGCCAGCATGCGGTGATGTCATGAACCTGCTGCTCTTAAGTCATCTCTTGGCCGGGACACTTACCTGTTGAAAAGAGAGAAGATACATTAATTTTCATAATATCATATCATATATCAAAACATCTGAAAAAAAAAAAAAAATCATGACATTTTTTCCACGATGTCACGCGGCAAGCCCCTCCCCCCCCTCCTCCCATCCTCATGAAATCTTAACTTCTCAAATGAGTCAATTTCCACCCAATGGCAGCATGACAGACAAGCTAACGAGAACGAGAACCACCGCGCATGACACGACCACTAATCACGCTAATCGCCATGTCTTCACTTGAGGATTAGGATCCGGATTACCATAACATTCCTACCCTTACCCTCCCCCTTCCCCTCCCTCTTCCCCTCCCCCTACCTCTCCACTCTCAATCCCCTTGTGTGAGCTACTACGCTGTGTTTCGTATTTTATGTGAGGGGGTAAGAGAGAGGGGAAGAATAAAAGAAGGAGGAGGAGAAGGAGAAAGAGAGAGAGAGAGAGAGAGAGAGAGAGAGAGAGAGAGAGAGAGAGAGAGAGAGAGAGAGAGAGAGAGAGAGAGAGAGAGAGAGAGAGAGAGAGAAGAGAGAGAGAAAGAGAGAGAGAGAGAGAATGAGAAAGAGAAAGAGAGAGGAGAGAGAGAATGAGAAAGAGAAAGAGATAGGAGAAAATAAAGAGAACAGAATACGCAGATAAGGAACAAGAGACCAACACACGCAGACCAATCACTACTTCTACGGTCTATGTCTATGTTGCCGCATGCGACCCCCTCCCCCGTCTATGTTGCGCCGCATGCATCTGGGTGTCGAGAGCGAGTGACACACTTAAGCAAGCGTTCTTTATACAGTTACACTCTACTATATACTCTACGTTGGTTTAATGACCCGGAGCTGTAGAAAGTGAGCATTGAGGTGGAAGGGGGGTGGGAGGAGGGGGGAAGAGGAAGAAGAGGAGGAGAGAGAAAGAGAGGGGGGGAGAGAGGGAGAGAAAGAGAGAGAGAGAGAGAGAGAGAGAGAGAGAGAGAGAGAGAGAGAGAGAGAGAGAGAGAGAGAGAGAGAGAGAGAGAGAGAGAGAGAGAAGAGAGAGAGAGAGAGAGCGAGAGAGAGATAGAGAGAGAGAGAAGGATAGAGAGAAGTAGAGAGAGAAAAGTAGAGAGAGAGAGAGAGAGAGAAGAGAGAGAAGAGAGAGAGAGAGAGAGAGATAAGAGAGAGAGAGAGATGAGAGAGAGAGAGAGAGAGAGAGAGAGAGAGAGAGAGAGAGAGAGGCGTGCTAATTAGCTGAAAGTAGATGACACACTAAGTGCTCTCTCAAAACATATTTCTTCTCAGTCAGATTATGAAGCCTTAATACAGCAAATGATATGACACCAATAGCGGAGATGTATGCAAGAGGAATGCAATATTGCACTCTCATCTAACATAACCTAAAATTTCGTTACGTTATTCAATTAAATCCGCATTGAAGTGTAAGATTTTAAATTTAATCAGAAACTAAGAACAAGTCATAAAATTGATAATCAATTAAAGCTAATATTGCATAAATCATGTTTAGAATAATCAACACAATTCTTTCGTTTTCTCTTAGTCTCCGTCTGTCAGTCTGTCTGTCTCTTGCTTTTCTCTCTTTTTCTCTGTCTCTGTCTCTCTCTTTCTCTCTCTCACTCGCTCTCTGTCTGTCCCTCTCTCTCTTTTTCTCTCTCTCTCGCTCTCTCTCTCACTCTTTCCCGCTTTCTCTCGCTCTCTGTCTGTCTGGGTGGCTGTCTGTCTGGCTGTCCACCCCCCCCCTCTCTCTCTCTCTCTCTCTCTCTCTCTCTCTCTCTCTCTCTCTCTCTCTCTCTCTCTCTCTCTCTCTCTCTCTCTACTCTCTCTCTCTACTCTCTCTCTCTCTCTCTCTCTCTCTCTCTCTCTCTACTCTCTCTCTCTCTCTCTCTCTCTCTCTCTACTCTCTCACATACTCTCTTCTTTTTTCCTTTCTTATTCTCCTTTTTCTCTTGTAATATCTTCCAGTTCCTATGTATAATTCTACCTCTTTCTTCGCCCTCTCGCCATGCACTTTATTCTATCTCTGCTTCTCTCATTTTCTCTTTGTCTGTCTTTTCGTCTTCCCGTTATTTATTTAGCAAATTCTGTGTTTGTGTATGTGTGTGTGCGCGTGTGCGTGCATGTGTATGTGTATACTTTGTATATGTGTACTTGTATTTGGACACACAGAACGAGAAAGATACATGAGAGAGAGAGAAATGAAGAAAAACAAAAGCCAGAAAAACAAGGAAACAGAGGACGAAGAAGGAAAGAGAAAATCGTCGCTAAGGCTCACTTCACGGAGGTGTTGAAGGGGAGGTCGCCCTTCAAGACCAAGGCGACCACAACATGAACGTATAATAATTACTGACCACGAATAATTTCCTACCAACCCCCTTCCCCCACCCCTACCTCTACCCCCCTCTCCCCTCCCTTACCTCTCCCCTCCCCTCAGTATCCCTCTCCCTCTCCCTCTCCCCTCCCCCACCTCTCCCCTGCTTCTACACCCCTACAGCCCCTCCTCCCCCCTCCCCACCTCCATCCCTGTAATTACTATTCCTATATTTATATATCCAACCTCAAATCAAAACCGCCAGAGGAAATTCAACCTTCTTGAAAAGCTCCAGAAGGAAACACAATATACAAACATCCTAAAAGTCAAAATAGTTGTCATTGCAAAATAAAAGAAACAAATTTACCTTAGCTTTGACCTCCTTGCCAGTAAGCTTAACCGGCCCCTCCCCCTTTCTCCTCCCCCCCCCTCACCATACAACCCTCAGAGGTGCGATTCATCACTTTCCGAACATGAAGTATAAAACTAATATGTCTATGTCACATTCCTCGCACGTGACAACAGAGAATATAGATATTACTTTATATATATATATATATATATATATATATATATATATATATATATATTTATACATACATACATATATATATATATTATATATATATACATATTGTATATATATATATATATATAATATATATATATATATATAATAGTATATATATATAATATATATATATAATTATATATATAATATATATATATTTATATATATATTATATATATATAATATATATATATATAATATATTATATATATACATATTTATAATATACATATTATATATATAATATTTATATATAAATATATTATATATATAATATATAATTAATATTTATATATATATATATATATATATATATAACACATATGTATATATATATATATATATATAGATATTATATATATATATATATATATATGAATATATATATTATATAATATTATATAATATATATATATATATATTAATATATATATAATATATATATATATTATATATAATATAATATATATAAATATATATAATATAGATAATATATATATATACATATATTATATATATATACATATATTATATATATATACATATTATATATATATATATCATATATATATATATATAATATATATATATATATATTTTAAAAATATATATTATATATATATAAACATATACACACACACACACACCTCATGACCTGTCACTTAAACCTCAGTCCGCACGTACCTGTATCAACGCATATATGACATATATAACTTTTCGAACCCCCATCACTCGAAACAACCAACCCCTTTAACGCAAACAGGACCAACTGCGCCATCCGCCGACCGAAGACCAAAGCCGCCCGACCGAACGCGACCGCGAACTCAAGTCAACGACGAGAGTGACAAACCCGCAGCCATTACACCCCCCTCCCCCATCCCCCTCTCCCCTCCCCTTCCCCCCTCCCCATCAACCGACCCAGAACGGAAATCGCTCTCCCTCGATCTCGGCCTAAAATCCTTCACCGAGTCAACCGAAACGCCATAAAAATAAACAAATAAATAATAAAAATAAATAAATAAATAAAAAATAAATAAATAAAAAACAACTTAAAAGTGAAAATGCTGGTGAATAAAAAAAGAGAGGGGAGGGGGGGGAGATCAAATGCTTTTTTTTTTGTGACTTTATCGCGTGATCTTCCTAAATGATGGCTTTTATGTGTCTTTGGTAGCGATGCCGATATTTGTATCTGTCTGTCTATCTGTCTTTGAGTCGATGTGTCTTTTTTATTTAATGTCTTATAGCGTAGCCTTGTTTTTTTTCCCCCTTACGTGCCCGTGTTTTGCTTATATCGCTTAACCCTAACCAATTATATTTTCTTATTACACAGATCATTTTTTTCTTCGATTCTCTTCTCACCTATCCCTGTTTCTAGAATAACATATTTCACATCATAATCCCATAACAGAATTCTCTTACGCTGAAAACAGTCTGCAGATCCCAAAGGCACATCTTTCACCTTTGTTCCCACAAAATCTCTCTCGCCCCCCCCCTCCCCCCCCAAAAAAAAAGAAAAAAAAAAACACTTCTGGGTCAACACACTCCCGCAGCATCCTCCCCCCTCCCTCTCCCTCTCCCCCTCTCGACGTCTCTCTTCTCTCCTTAGGTCAGCCATATGTCTAGGGGGTACTCCTCCCATCCCACCCCATCTTACCCCATCCTCCTCAACCTCCTTTCCAACCCTT
>NC_051390.1:10091684-10106684 GCF_015228065.2 Penaeus monodon | reverse complement strand
TCTCATCGCCCTGTTCATTGTTTCTCTCCTGCCTTTGCATCCCATTTTTTTTCTATCGTTGCATCCCTGACCGAGATTTCCATTTGTGCAATATGGTTCCTCCGCCCCCTAATCCCCCGAAGGACACGGCATTACTTCCAATCCCAATCTTGCAAATAACACATTTCATTCGAGACAATCCACACGCTCTTTTCCCAGGTCATTTGCCGCAATATCCCACTATGTCTATGTCGCGTGTCTTTGTGGCTTGCCTTAAACACACTTTCGAAGTCTATTACAGCGGAGGTTCCCAAAGCCTGTCTGCGAACTTATCCCGGCCCGCAGGCACTCGCGAACCGCCAGTATAATCCTGAGAATCAGAATTATCCTGACTATTGCACAAATAAACTCCTATTTAAATTCCACTGTCTCATTAAACTCATGTTATAACTAACGAGAGCTACAGTTATTGGTGATGCAGGTGAACATAGATGAACAAGAAGAATATCTCATTCTGTGTTTTGGAACATTAAGCCAATCCAGAGCCTTCAATAATAAACGTGAGTGATAGCATTAAGTTAAAATCTGTTCGGGTATCAATATATCTACAGTGCCAACCGGACCCCTCAAATATCAGACAACCCAGAGCCCAGTTTGCGTCCTTCATAACCCTTCATCAAATAGAAAATAATCAGCAAGAAACAAGGTTTCGAAATCGCAGGCAAATTGAGAGTAATATGCGTCAACATCGAACGCGAAACTAAAAAGTGCACACGACCCCCCCCCCCCCCCAGCCAATACGCTTCCCTTCCCTCCCCCCTTCTTACCCTCCCCTTCCCTTCCCTCCCCCATTCTTACCCCTCTCCTCCCCTCTTATCCCCCTCCCCTTCCCCCTCTTCTCCCTCAACTCCTCTCCCCCTCCCCTTCCCCCTTCTCATCTTCTTCCCCCTGCCCTTCCCCTCCTCCCCTGCGGTTCGCCCCCGAGACGTCCGGATTACGAAATTGGTAAAACTAATATTGCTAAACGTCCAATTACGGCTTCTTACACCCCCTGTGGCTGCGTTACGTCAGAACCAGCGCGGCGGCTCCTTCTTGCGAGCGTGTGACGACGTAACGATGGTCAGCGTGGGTTAACGAGTCCTATGTTATGACAGAGGTTCGATGTGCGGAAACGCTGGGGAATGTGTGTATAGGATGTCGAAGCATATGGGCGCGTTTCTCCGGGAGAGGCATGTAGCTTATGCAAAGAATCGACGAAGAAATTGCCTACAAGGAAAGAAATAAGGCATTAATAACTCGACCAAAGAGCACACAAGACTGCAATATTCCTTGGCTCGCCCTCAGCAAACTTTCCCACTAACAGTATACATACCTCCGACATCCTAAAACAACCACAGGCACAAGAAGCCGAAATAGGGGGAAAAGCGTTTTAGATCTTTTGCGGTCATCAAAGGAACCTCCAGGCACCAAGAGACACTCGGACGAGAAGCGATCAAAGGGGACGGCGGTTTCAATGGGTCGTCCTCCAGTCCTTCCCCCTGGCGACGATGCACAATGAAGACGTCGCTCTCGTCATTATCGGGGAATTAGCTGTTCCCGCTCCCTCACGACTCTCCCCTTAAAGCGCCATTCCGAAGTAATGGGACGTGTGTGTCGCTAACAAGCCGGCGACATTCGAGTGGACTGCCGCGCGGGTTCGGCTCCTTGCCTTCCGCGCTGCCACACGCCCACGCACCTCCACGCACTCCCACGCTCTGCACACGTCCACGCACCTCCACGCGCTCCCACGTCCC
Source organism: Penaeus monodon (assembly GCF_015228065.2). Lineage (NCBI taxonomy): Eukaryota > Metazoa > Arthropoda > Malacostraca > Decapoda > Penaeidae > Penaeus > Penaeus monodon. The sequence goes on along the minus strand of NC_051390.1, from coordinate 10,104,912 downwards.
ACGCACCTTTACGTACTCCTACGTCCACGCACCTCCACGCACGTCACACGCCCACGCACCCGTACTCACGCACAAAAGCTGCACGCGACAAAACAATGAATGCGTGGTTAAATATTCGGAATTTCGTCTTGAGAAGCACTTGCGGGGAAATAAACATAAATCACCATACGCGTCGTTTCCTGGCGTGTGTCTATTTCCAATGTTCGGATCGCCTGGGGGAATTTTCGAATGATCTTTAAATGCTAGTTGGATATTGCTTTCTCTGAAAAACGTGCCTCTTTCCATCTGTTCCGAAGATAGTTCGAGTGTGAGTGACGCGGGAAATAAGGTCAAGCTTCACTTACACCTGTTCGTTTGTAATTGCTTCTGTTCCTCTCACAATCGTCCTACCTTCCTCCTCCTTCCCATTCTACCTTATTTTCTACCCTCCCCTCCCTCCACCTCGCCACCTCCCTCCCCAATCCTTCCCACCCCCTCTCCCCTACCCCATTACTCCCGGTCTATAATCCGTCTCGAGTTCACTTTCCCCATTCAGAGGCCTCGTTTCCCATTCTCCTTCGCCCTTCCTCGCCTCCTCATCTGAATCTTGTGGTTCTTCGCTCGCTCATCCCCCCCCCCCCCTACTCCCCCCACTTTGAATACCACATTCACAAATCACGCTTATTGTTCATTCCCTTTCACATTCATTTCCCTCCTTTATGCATTCCGTTCCTGGTGTGTGTGTGTGTGGGGGGGGGAGGGGTTCTCTTTGTTTGTTTTCCTTTGCTTGTGTATTCTTTCTCTATTCGCGTCTCTTTGTAGTTCCTTTTTTTTTGACTTTTGATTTATCTTAAACGTTCTTCGTAATATGCTTAGATCGTGAACATAATTCATTTTATTTTCTTAATTTTTTTGCACCTTTAATTCCACCACCATCTCCATCTCCATCTTCACCTTCACCACTAACACTTCCCTATCCCTCTCCACCTCCTCCCTTCACTCTCCCTCGTTCTTCCCCTCCACCAACTTCCCAACTTCTTCCTCCTTCCTCCTCTCTCTACCCTCCTCCCTTCACTTCTTCCTCTCCCCTCTTCCCCTCACATCTCCTTCTCCCTTACTTCCCTCCTTCTCTCACTTCCCCCTCTTCCTCCCTCAAGCTCCTTCCTTTCCTCTCTCCTCCCACTACCTTCCATCCTTCCTCCCTCCCTCCCCCACCATCCTCCCTCCCTCCCCCACCTCCCTCCCTCCCTCCCCCTCACTTCCTCCTCTTCCTCCTCCGCGGGACACGAGCTAATGGGCGGTGTCGCCGAGGTGGTTGTTGGCCCCACTACCTGTGATTGACAAACACAAGCAATCACCGGGTAATTACGCCCTTATGATGACGCGATTAAGACGTCATTCAGCCAAGGGTGAGAAATGCGCAGCCAGGCCGCCGCCGACGCTTCCTGCCGGGGATTTGAGAGCTTTGATGAGGGAGGGAGGTGGAGGGAGGGAGGGATGTAGAGAGAAAGAGAGAAAGAGAGAAAGAAAGAAAGAAGAAAGAAGAGAAAGAAGAAAGAAGAGAAGGAGAAGAGAGGAGGAGAGGAGAGGAGGAGGAGAGTGAAGGGAGGGACGGACGGACGGAGGAGATCGACGAAGGAAGAGAGGTAAGAGAGATAGGAGAAGGAAGAAGTGGAGAAGAAAATGAGGTGAAGAGAGGGGAGGAGGAAGAAGTGAGGAGAGGGAGGAGGAGGGAAGAGAAGAGAGGAAGAGGAGAAAGAAGAAGGGAAGAGAAAGAGAAAGAGCGAGAGAGAAACAAACATGTATACATCTCAAAGAAGAAAAAAGGAGAGAGAGAAAGAAAAAACAAACACAACGAGACCAAAACACTGACAAAACACAAGAAACAAACAAAACCGTATAAACAAATAAACAAACACACAGAAACAAACAAAACCGTATAAACAAATAAACAAACACACAGAAACAAACAAAACCAAAATAAACAAACAAACAGAAACAAACAAAACCATATAAACAAATAAACAAACGCACACACAAACCATAAACAACCCGACAACCGAGGGGAAAGTGAGGGCACATCGAGCATGCACCCACAAGCAAACCGACGCCGGAAGCACTACCCAGGGAAGCAAGCAAGCAGAGTCAAATGCCTGGCTTCCCTCGACCACGACGATGCCGCTTCCTTCTCGCTCTTTTCCTCGGGGCATGGGGGGGGGGGGGAGGCATACGAGCTCGCAGGGAATTCGCATTGCGCGTGCGACCTCTTCACGCGTTCGTTTAAAAGCTTTTCTCGTGCAAGGGCATGGAAGAGAAAAAGAAATGCATACCCATGTTACATTATGCCTTTGTACTGAACTATAAAAAAACCCACACAAAAAAACACTTAGTAAAACAGGCTACATTACGCGTCGGTATTGTTTGTATGTGTTCGTTTAAAAGCATATTCTGTGCAAGTGCATGCAATAGAAAAAAAAATACACACACGTTACATTATGACTTTGTATCGAAACAATAAAAAAAACACTGCAAAACACGCTACATTATTCGTTTGTTTTAAAAAAAGGACAATTAAACATACGCATCTGCAACTGTGCAAAGTAATAACCTCACTTCACAAATATTGCAAACCGACTCCCTTTCCGAGGCCTTAATGAGACGAGTCCAACGCACTTGGCCCGGAGAAGGTCAAGAGTGACCCGGTGCACTCCAGACCTAGGGAGGACGGGGAGAAACGGGAAGAAAGAAGAAGAGGAGGGAGGAGGGAAAGGGGGAGAGGAGAAAGAAGGAGAGGGGGAGAGGAAGAGGAAGGGAAGAGGAGGGAAAGGGAGAGGGGGGCGAGGAAGAGGAAGGAGATGGGAAGTGGAAACGGAGAATGGAAAGCAAAGTTAAAAAGAGACGAGAGAAGAGGAAGAGAAGATAGAGGGAGAGGTGAAAAGGAAGAGATGACCAACAAAAAGTGGAGCAAAAACAGTAAAAAAAAAAATAAATAGGAAGACGGAAGAAAGGAGAAGGAGAGACATCCGAAACCTGCGAAAATGCGACACCCGAGGAGGCGATCATTTCCAAGCAGAGGAGCGCGCGGCACTCTGCCAAGGCGGCCAGAAGAAGCAAAATAAAGAGGGGTAGGCAAGGTATTTGCAAAATAGCCTCGCTCTCTCTATATATATATATATCCGCTGACGTGCAAACCGAGCAGAGGAAGAACGAGAGAGGTCTTTGACTTTGCGCTTTTGCGAAAGGTTATAATTTTCCACATTTTATGAGATATCATATTAAACTGTTTACCAATCCGCAGCGTGAATGTCAAAATCAATCTATTATGTTGACAGATAAATCAAAGTTATTTTCAGGGCATTCAGACCTCAGCATCAGACCTTCAGCATACATTTCTAAATCAGCAACGCATAACCCCCCCCCCCCCACCAACAATAACCCCGCCCCCTGCGTCGTTGCAAAGTTGCGGATCTTGCAATTATTTTTTTTAACGTAAGAAAGGATGATTTGGCGGAAAAGGGAAACACAAAATCAGAACGCATGATCTATATTTTCGAAAAGAGATTAAAAAATGGAAATAATTCAGGCTGAATATTTAGTTTCGTATACAGATCTTCAGAGAATTCTTAGTGTTCCGTTTCTTAGCCTACTTATCTATCGATCTATCTTTTTGTCAATTCAACTATCGATTTCCCTATTTATAATTCCGTACTTCGTATCTTATCTCATATCTTCTTTACTAAAATTGAAATCACGATACTTCATGAGATACATTTAAAAGATACTACGACTCTCTCTCTCTCTCTCTCTCTCTCTCTCTCGCTCTTTCTCTCTCTCTCTCTCTAATAATACATACATGCATGCCCACACACACACACACACACACACAGTCACTCACTCACTCACACACACGCACACAAATAAAAAATAAAATAAAAAATAAATAAAAATCTGGCGCAACAAGCACAGAGCGCTTTCGTGAAGACGAAGGAATAAAAACAGCCCCGCATTACTCTCCGTCTCCGAAAATCGTTTCTCCAGAGCACACAAATCCCCTCGTTTTTTACTTCATTATACTCCTCTTTCCTCGTTCCTATCTCTCTTCTACTTTTCCATTACCTCTTTCTATTCCTCCTCCTCCTCCTTTTTTCATCCATTCCCTTTCCTTCTCTTTCCTTACCGTTCTCCATCTCTCCTCTTCCATTTGTGCGTATGCGCACGGGCACGTACACGTTCTTGTACACATAAGCATGCTCGAATGTCACGTATATGAATGTGCTTGCAAATGCGAATCCGCGTGCACAGAGCTGACTGCCTCCCCCGTTACGCGAGCGCCGTTACGGTATCCGGCCGGGTCATGAGCCACAGCAATGACAAACTTCACTGATATTTGAAGTTGAAGTTGAAGTCCTTGGCGGAATGAAGTGCGCCTTGTTATTCTGACGAGATGAATGAGCGAACGAGATTCACCTCCGCTTGCGGTAGGAAAAAAAAGCGTTATTAAAATGACTATAATTCGCGATATCCGAAGACTCAATCATCTCAGGCAGCAATTGAAAATAGCATCCGATGGTTTGACATGAAAGAAAACGGCAGATAATAATGAGATGGAGCGGAAATATAAATACATACATTGAAGAATGGAGAACGAGAAGAAAAGTTAATGGTTATGAGAGTTATACAAGAACATTAGTATCAGTTATAAAAAGAAATATAAACCGCTTTGTTTAATTGCTTTGCCTTTGACGTCATCGGCACTAATAATAAAACTATATAAAAATATACACAATACATTTATACTCAAATTTAACATATTAACACACAAAAACTAAAATAACAACTATAGCAAAATAATAATAACAAAATAATAACAAAATAACACCAACAAACCATAATAACAACAGTAATGATAAAAAGGGAAGGAAAAACGAAGAAAGGAGGAAAGACACAGGCAAGAACACGAAGGTCATTCCACCAAGATTTTATTTCGATCTGAAGGAGGGAGGGAGGAAAAGGAAGGAAGAGGGAAGGGAGGAAGAAAAGGAAGGAAGAGAGAAGGGAGGAGGGAGGGAGGGAGGGAGGGAGGGAGGGAGGGAGGGAGGGAAGAAGAGAGGTAGGGAGGAAGGGAGGGAAGAAGAGGGAAGAAGGGAGGGAAGAAGAGAGGAAAGGAAGGAAGAAGAGAGGAAGGGAGGGAAGACGGAAGGGAGAAACGAAAAAAGAAGAAGAGGAAAGAAAAGAAAGAGAAATGGGGATGGAAAAATGGGAGGAAAAGGAAGAATAAAAATGGGGAAAAACAGAGAAGAAAAACGAAACGGGGAACAAGGAAGACATAAGAAAGAGAGACAGAGAAGTAAAAAAGGAGGAGACAGAAACGAAACAAAAAAAGAGGAGACAGAGGAGGAAGAAATAAGAAAAGGAGCAGAGAAGGAAGAAATAAGAAAAGAAGGAGACAGAACAAGAAAGGATTATACAGAAAAGAAGACTCAAAAGAAAAAAAAATCAAGGAAAAAAGAATAAACAGACGACAAAAGAAAGAGAATAACGAAAACAGAGAGAAGAGAAAGAAAAAGAGAGAAAGAGAGAACAGCCGAGGACCGAGCGGGAGAAAATCGGCCAAAAAGAGACCCTCGCGCCAAAAACGTCTATTAAAACAAACAAAATCTTCCTTCGACAAACGACACGAGAAAAATGTTGATAGATAATTATTCATCGCATGATAACGCGGAGACGATTATCCTACACTACATTTCCGCGACGAAATCACAACAATAACAACAGAGTGAGACAAAAGGTTATTAATGATACGATTTACGGTCCTTCTGATCTTTCTTTTAGGATGAAGAATTTCCGCGTTTTTTTTTTTTTTTTTTTTTTTTTTTTAATAGAAGATTAGGCTACGTCAAATATAGAGATTTTTATAATCTACATAATATATATATATATATATATATATATATATATATATATATATATATATATATATATATATATATATAAGTAGATATTTGCGAAATTAGATATTTGTGAAATATTTCACATTCCCCACAAACAAAACAGTCAAAAGAATATCCGCAACAAACAAACCATCACTTAAGAAATAAACAAGAAAACATACACATCCGCCTCCATCATAAAACTGAAAAAAAACGAAAAAAAAAAAAAAAAAAAAAAAAAAAAACAAAAAAAACGAAAAAAAAAAAACGAAAAAAAAAAAAAAAAAACTTCCTTTGCCCTGAAGCGATTCTTCCCCATACATCTTCCTCCTCCTTTCCTGCTCCCACCCCTCCTCCCTCCCTTCTCATTACTCGGCCACGTAAATTTATCCGTGCTTGCACAATCGGACTAATCTCCGCGCTGATCTCGTTGCGGGGAAGAAAAGAGGATTTAACATGCCGAAATCCCGGAAATAGCCACATCCGATGAGAGAAGAATGAGAGAGAGAGAGAGAGAAGAAAGAGAGAGAAGAATGAAAGAGAAGAGGGGAAAGAAATAGAGAGAAGAATGAAAGAGAGAGAGAAAGAAATAGAGAGAGAGAATGAAAGAGAGAGAGAAAGAAATAGAGAGAGAGAATGAGAGAGAGAGAGAGAGAGAGAGAGAGAGAGAGAGAGAGAGAGAGAGAGAGAGAGAGAGAGAGAGAGAATGAAAGAGAGAGAGAAAGAAAGAGAGAAAGAAAGAGAGAGAGAAAGAAAGAGAGAATGAAAGAGAGAGAAATTCCCTCTGTATCTTTTTTCTTCTCTTACTATCCTTTTTCCTACTCTGGTTCCGCCCTTTATCTCTCTCTATCCTTATTATGTGTTTATCTGTATGCCTGTCTCCGCCTTTACCTTCCCCCTTACCTTTTCCCCTTATTCCTTCCTATCTCCCTCCCTCTCCTTTAAGAACCGACGTTGATATTATTAAGGAAATGGGGAAATAGGAAAAAGAAACAAAATCGATTTCAGAACTTTTTAAAAACGACAAACGACAAACGACTCAGAGATTTTTTTTTTAATTACGCAAGAGGCAAGTTGTAAATATCAACAAAAACAAATCAATAGATAATCTAATAAATAAACACCGGCCATGTACTACCACTCATAAATAAAAACAATAGTATTCAGAAAAGCCTGACTCGACATGAGACGCCGCAAAAAAAAAAAAAAAATCACCATTATAAATCTTGAAGGTTGACCTTGACGTCGCGCCAAACTCAAGCGCCAGCCCGCCTGAGGGAGGAAGGGCGTGGGCGTGGCTGCGACGCGCTGGAGCCGCCTCGGAGATGTCGCCGATAAAAAAACTCCTTTTGCAAAACGAAGTTATGTTCGCGGGCGCCTCTCCGTGGCAGCTGACTATCAGAAAAGAAATTGAAAAAAAAGCAATCAGAAAATCAGAAATCAGAATTAGAATTATATTTATATGTATTCTTAATAAGGCTCTTACAAAATGTAGTGCCGAGATTTTGTGTGTGTGTGTGTGTGTGTGTGTGTGTGTGTGTGTGTGTGTGTGTGTGTGTGTGTGTGTGTGTGTGTGTGTTGTGTGTGTGTGTGTGTGGTGTGTGTGTGTGTGTGTGTGTGTGTGTGTGTGTGTGTGTGTGTGTGTGTGTGTGTGTGCACGCGCGCGCGCGCGTGTTTCTGATCGCGTTTGAGTGCATGCGTGCGCATACGCATGCATCCACGTGCTTGCGTGTTTCCAAACGGTTAACCCAGACGTGTGCGCGGGCGTTCCAGCGTGTGGCCATCCCTTACCGAAGGACGAGGCCTCAGCATGGCGTAATTGCAGCTGCCTCGTCCTTTGGTGTTTCCCATGAAACATAATGCGCTCATCGTCGACTCTAAGGCATTTCGCACCTCGCGTCATGTCCGCTCCTTTCCGAGGCGCGGAGGTAGGCCGAACCATTCTTGCGGACGCCTTTCGAGGACTCGGAGGCTTTGCGGATGCGCACAGGACCCGATGGGACGTGGAAATTAATGGTGATGTATATGCTACTTACAAGACACTAATATATATATATATATATATATATATATATATATATATATATATATATATATATATATATATATATATATATATAACACACACACACACACACACACACCACACACATATATATATATATACACTGTGTGTGTTGTGGTGTTGTGTGGGGTGGGGTGTGTGTGTGTGTGTGGTGTGTGTGTGTGTGTGTGTGTGTGTGTGTGTGTGTGTGTGTGTGTGTGTGTGTGTGTGTGTGTGTGTGTGGTGTGGTGTGACTGTATGTCACAGCCACGCACACGCACACACACACACGCACACACACACACACACAGATGATATATATATATATATATGTATATTTATATATTATATATTATAGAAGAGAGAGAGAGAGAAGAGAGAGAGAGAGAGAGAGAGAGAGAGAGAGAGAGAGAGAGAATAACAGAAAGAGAGAGAGAGCGAACGCGAAAGCCATCGACAAAACGACCACCATCCCGCCCCCCCCCCCACCAACAGCAAAGGAACAGACCCCCTCCCCCCCTCCATCCTCCCGATTCCAAAACATCCCATAAACCAATCAATAACAAGCTCGTAAGAGAGGGAGACACAAGAGCCAATCAGAACACGACCTGATATGACCCTCCCCCCCTTCCCCCCTCTCCCCCCTAACCTCTATTTAGCCTCCGACTAACGGCCATCTCTTGGGTCATCAATATGCTATGTTGACCGTGAATACTTTATTTGTTGCATAAAACGTTTCTGCAGCGGAAACAGAGGAGGGGGAGGGTGGGAGGGGAGAACAGCCCAACAGTTCCATTACTCTTTGTTTCGAAGAGTATATATATGTTTGTTTGTCTGCCTCCGTTTTAATTTGTTAGTTTCGTATACTGGGAGGTTTTAAGGGGGGAAATTTTTTTTGAAATCCACAGTATTGAATGAAAACTATGTAAAAAAAAAAACAACATCTACATGTCCATAATCATCAATAAATTAAATATCAAAATAATAAAATATAAAAAAAAGCAAATAATGTGTAATAAAAAATAAATAAATATCACACATACAGGATAGAGGATAGAGGATGTTATCTGTTCTTCCCTTTTTTTCTTTCGCTTTTATAAATTTCCCTTTTCTTTATAACCCAAAAAGATGTTCTTGTGCGAAATATTTGGCTGTTCTATGTCGAGGATATTCAAAATATTACCTTTTTATTAACGGTTACTATTACCACACGATATTTGACAATAAAAGCGATATATCTATTTGCTAATCGAAGAACAACAAACAGATAAACTAAAATGCAATCCACAAACAACCCCCCCCAAACAAAAAAATAATAATAATAAAAAATAATAATAATAATAATAATAAAATAATAATAATAATAAATAAATAAATTAAATAATAATTAAATAAATATATAAAAATACCACAGCTGGACGACCAAAGCAACCTATAAAACCGTTTATTTTATTTTTATTTATTTTTTTTTTTTTTTTCTTTAAAGAGAAGGCACGCATCTTCTACGGCCGCGGCAGCAAAACAAAACGGCGACATTGAGAACCCGCGCCGAGGCAGAACGACGGAGCTGCTACGAAGCGCCGAACCCCAGACGCTGCGCCATGTCGCCATAGCGGTGGCAAGGTCACGTGACCCCACTCTCACTACGAGAGGGGGGGGGGGGTACGAGAGGGAAAGAAAGGAAGGAAGAAAGAAGGGAAGATAGACAGATAGTTAGACAGACAGACAGACAGACAGACAGACAGACACACAAACACACACACAAACACACACTATATCTATCTATTATCTATATATATATATGAGAGAGAGAGATAGAGAGTAGAGATAGAGAGAGAGAGAGAGAGAGAGAGAGAGAGAGAGAGAGAGAGAGAGAGAGAGAGAGAGAGAGAGAGAGAGAGAGAGAGAGAGAGAGAGAGAGAGAGAATTTAAGACTAAGAGGTTAAATGAGGGGAAGGAGAGAAAAGGGATGAAAGAGAGGATAAAAACAGATCAGAATCACATAATAAATACGAATAATAATAAGTTAAAATAGTGATGAGACCGTAGTTACCACCATTACCGCAAACCATACGAATGCGATGATGCAGCCTTGACTTCGTATAAGATCTCTGCAATTCATTTTTTTAACCATAACTTTATACACCAGTTAAATTTTGCAAATCTACAACTTGCATCATAATTTTGTATAAATTCTTACATCATGATAAACAGATAACCATTAATAACAAAGTGCAATCAGCGCCGAAATCGTGGCTCTAGCATCGCATTCGTATAATTTGCGGTAATGGCGGTATGCCTGTATGAGACTAAAACCAAATACAGAGTAATAAATGAAGGGAAAGAGACAAAAACACAAAGACGAAAGCAAAAATACATTAAAAAAAAAAACTGACATCGTTTTCTTGACCGATTTTGAAACAAATGTAGGGTGGGGTTTAAGGAACGGGGGGGGGGGGGGGGGGGGGGGGGGGGGAGACTCGCCCTTGACCCTCGCTGCCTCTTCAAATCACAGCAATTACCACCAATCCCGCCCACCGCCCACCTACCGCCCTCTCGTGTTCCATTCTCTAATTAATCGTTTCATCTGATATAATTTTTAAATAATTATACACGCTCTCTCTCTCTCTCTCTCTCTCTCTCTCTCTCTCTCTCTCTCTCTCTCTATATATATATATATATATATATATATATATATATATATATATATATATATATATGTATGTACTTATGTATGTATATCTATATGAATACACAATCACCCACAATCCCAAATATACATAAACATTTTTACAAACATTATGGATAAAATCTTGTGATTCGTTGTTTCAGATCCTCTAAGGGAACAGGAATTTGAAGGACGTGTACTTTACCTTTGAAAAATCCTCATAAGAAAAAAAAAAAGAAAAAGAAAAAGAAAATAAAAAGAAAAGAGAAAAAGAAAGAAAAAACGGTAGGCTGTTTGACAGGATTTCGAACGCCGGGGGCTGACTGCTTGCAACAATAAAGCGAAACTAAGCATTAAGAACGTGCAATAGATAGTACTATACTTTCTCTCTTGTCCACGGGTTCATTATCTCTATTACTTCTTCTCTCTCTCAATCCTTCTCCTCTACCTTCCTCTCCCCCTCTCTCCCTCCCTCCTCTCTCTCTCTCTCTCTCTCTCTCTCCTCCTTCTCCTCTCCCTCTCCCTCTCCTCTCTCCTCTCTCTCTCTCTCTCTCTCTCTCTCTCTCTTCTCTCTCTCTCTCTCTCTCTCTCTCTCTCTCTCCCTCTCCCTCTCCCGCATGGCCTTCGTCAGAGTCGTGCAAGCTGCGATTTCCTCGACGCTTCCTAAGCCATTAGCGCCAAACGATCGAGTATCAGCGTCCTCGGCCTTGATCTACTATATCCATACATATTTCCAGGTACACATACACATACGTACATACACACACACAAACACACACAAATACACACACACACACACACACACACACACACACACACACACACACACACACACACACACACACACACACACACACACACACACACCGCCCTCGCCCAGCAGGTATTCCACGCCTTTGCAATGCGGGCAGTTCTATTTTTCCCGATAATGGATTACTTTGCAATATTGCAGATTGCAGGAGCTTCCTTCTCTTGCAAGTGCTTCCTACGCACCTTCCTCCTCCAAGGGCTTCCTCTTTTTCGCCCTTTTCGTCGCTCGCTTTCTCTCTCTTCCTCATTTCTTCCTTGTTTTCTCTCTTCCGCTCTTCTCTCCTTGCTCTGTATCTTCCTCATCTTTTTTTTTATCTCATTTCCTTATTTTTTTCTAGTTCATCTGTTTCCTCTCGTTTTTTTATTTCATGCTTCCTTTCTTCCTTATTCCCCTTCCTGGTTTTCTCTCTCCGTCTTCCTTTCTTCACCCTTCCTCCTTCACCCTTTCGTCTCCTCCCTTTTAATCCTCATCACCCGCTTCTCTCCATCTCCCAGTTATCCAAATCTTCATTATCCCCTCTATTCCTCTACCCCTTTTACCTCCCAATGACAGATCCTTCACTAATCCCTAATCTCCAACCACTACGACCCTAGATGTAAAGTGGGCGTGGGTGGCGACAGCGTCTCGGAGGGTGGGCGGACTGGGCGAGTAAGAATGCGGATGGGCGGAGGCAGCGGCGTGGGCGTGGGGTGGAATAACCCGGTCGAAGCTTCTGGTGGTCGCGCCCTCAATCATAGGCTGTGTATTCGACTCATAGCGATACTAATGCACAGATCATATTGGGCGTGTTTACATGTGCACATCATGTGGCCTGTTCCCCGTGTGCACGAGTCAGTGGACGCACATCGGTAAGTCTGAAGAGGCTTACATTCCTACATTGCACAGCGATGTGCGTCGACACAATTCAACTTTATTTTTGGCATTCCCTTCCACAAATACACATACACAAAGACAGACACAAACACATACAAATAAATAAACATACATACATACAAACAAACAAACACAGAAGAGGGTATCCAAATCGAAAGAGAGAGGGGGAAAAAAATACAAGAAAAAATTTACCCTCCCCCCAACGAACCACCTACCCACCCACACCCACCCACCCACCCAGCCACACACCCACCCACACACAAAGTCGCCCACCCACCCACACACCCATCCATCCACCCACCCACACCCACCCACCCACCCATCCCCACCCACCCACAACCCAAAACACCCATCCAGCCACCACCCACAAACCCCCCCACCCACACCCCCACCCACCACCCACCCACCCCCACCCATCCACCACCCACCCACACCCCCCCACCAACACCCACCCCCACCACCCACCCACACCCACCCTACACCCATCCATCCACCCACCCACACCCACCACCCACCACCCACCCACCCCACCACCCACACCCCACAAACCCACCCACCCATACACCCACCCACCCACCCATCTTCACCCACCCACCCACCCATCCACCACCCACCCACCCACCCACCCATCCATCCACCCACCCACACCCGCACTCGCCCAAGGAACGACCACTCCGCCGACACATCTCCAACGAGGCTTCCCCGGAGATCAAGAGAGCTCCCGCAGGAAGACCAGAGGACACGCCATCTTCCGGCGAATCCACTCATCAATATTCATGGCGAACAGCGAGCGGATGTGAATATAGTTCATCAACCGACCCTCGATCAAGTTAATGAGTCTCCGCCCCGCCGCAGGTTCACCTCTCACTGCGAACGGCGCTGACGTAACGTTCGCCGAGTCGTCAGATACGTAGGCTTTCAAC
>NC_051390.1:10084184-10086684 GCF_015228065.2 Penaeus monodon | reverse complement strand
GAGAGAGAGAGAGAGAGAAAGTACTGTAATCTCTTCGCCAAGAGCAGTAATCACGAAAGATCCTAGAAATCTAGGACTTGTTTACAACAACAACAAAAATTATCTTGGACTCACGAGAAAAAAATCTTTTTAGTTTTCGCTTTTGATTCGGTTTCAGACAGGCCAGAAAACGTCCCAAACGCACCATAAGGACTGCCTTTAAATCTTTATGAGGCCCCGACAGCAATGAACCGATCACCTCCAGCAGCCGACAAAACGAAGAAAAAATAGCAGCTGTTCCATATATTTCGAAGGAATTCCCACCACATTCGCCACAGCATCGCCTCATCGCTCGCCAAGACTCGCCGGAACTACAACCAAGCGGATGTGGTATAGTGTATTATATAAATACAGGCTGAGCTTGCTGTGTGGATTTGTGCGTGTTGGGGAGGGGTGTGTGCGGGCGTGCGGGCGTGCGTGATTGCGCGCTTGCGTGCGCGTTCCCATACTGAAAACGACTAGAAAGCAAAGCAGCAAGACAGACCGACCGGCAGACACGGATTAAGGAAGAGGAGGAAGAGGAGGAGGAGGAGGAGGAGGAGGAAGAAAAGGAGGAGGAGGAAGAGGAGGAGGAGGAAGAGGAGAAGGATAAGAAGGAGGAGAAGGAGGAGGAGGGAGGAGGGAGGGAGGGAGGGAGGGAGGGAGGGAGGGAGGGAGGGGGGATGGAGAGAGAGAGAGAGAGAGAGAGAGAGAGAGAGAGAGAGAGAGAGAGAGAGAGAGAGAGAGAGAGAAGAGAACAGATTATAGAACAGGAAAACAGAAAGAGAGAGGGAGAGGGAGAGAAGAAGAGGGAAGAGAACAGAACGAGAGAAGAGAGAGAAATACAGAGAGAGAGAATAAAAAGATAAACCAATAAGGCAAGAACAACTTGAAGGAACGCGATAGGACTCCGCACCATCGCCTCCCGTCGCGTCCGCCCTAATCCTAACAAGATAACTTTATGCAATCCGCCGCCGACGAGATCGCTTCCCAAAGTTCCCGAGCTCTCCATATAGAGCTTCCGAAACTACCGTCCCGAATCCTGCGAAAACGCGGTGCCCCCCCCCCCAGCCCGGCCGCCCGCCGCGAGATCCTGCTCCCGACGCCGCCCATCACCTCTTTCCGGCAGAGCGCCCGCCAAAGGGGCTATCAGATGCCCCACGGAGCGGACATAATGGCGCCCAGCCGAGCATAAAATATTTTGACAATTGGCCTGCATGGCCCTGGCGGGGAGATCTTGCAGGGCCGGGGCGCAGATAAGATGGCCAGTGGCAGATCGGGCAGCCTCGCCGCCCTTGGCCGATAACAGCGCTGATAAGGGGCCACCAAGAGTCCGGACCGCCTGACACGGAGATACGAGGCGATCAAATCCCCGGCGCGCCATACCTAGCCAGCATTACCCCCGCGCCGAAGCTCACGCGTTCGCCTCACGCAGATCAGGAGAGGCAGGGAGGTTAGAGGGAACACGTCATCCAAAGACCTCTGCGGTCATCTCTCAGGCATCCTGCAAGCGTGGGACCGCATCGTGACGTCATGCATGTTAGTGACCTTTTTAACGTGGGCGGAGGGAATCTCTCTCTTTCTCACACACACACACACACACACACACACACACACACACACACACACACACACACACACACACACACACACACACACACACACACACACACACACACACACCTCTTCTGGAATGCCGACGATGATGAAATCACAATATTTCTTCATTCTATTGTCAGCACTACCAACATCAATATTATCATCATTAATACTGTTACTGCATCTGGTAGTTATTATCATTAATTAATGTTATTAACAGTTATATAATAAAGACTATGATGATGACCCTCATTATCATAATGACTATGATCATGATGTTCATTATTACCATTATGGTAAGCAGTTTTCCACAATCGAACCCATTATAACTAATCCCCCATGAAACGCAGCCAGTGCTTCACCATCGCTTCACCATCACATCCACATCAAAAAGCGCATCCGTCAGTCAACCATTCTACCGCTATACCATTAACCTAATCACTCTCCCCCCCCCCCTCCATCCCGACCTCCCTCCCCAGCCTCTTCATCCCGGCCTCTCATCCTCAGCTCCCATTCCACACTGTCATCCCGGCCTCCCACATCCCGACCTCCTTCCCCAGCCCCCCACCCCTCCTTCCACCCAGCCCCCCATCCTAACCTCCCATCCCACCCGGCCATCCCGCTCATCCCGCCATCCTTCCCCCAGGGACGAGGACCTCTTGCCCCCGAGTGAAAACGAGAAGCGAGAGGAGTTGCAAAGTCCCCTTCAGCCATTGCATCTGCCGAGTGGCTGACCCTCGGCAAGACAGCATCCGAGGCTTCTTTCTAGTTTTCTCTTCTTAAAAACAGGTAGAGCGGGGGCAAGACAAGCAAGCCAGCAAGCAAGCAAGCAAAGTGAGTGAGTGTGAGCAAGCAGCCTGGTAGGTATGATAGCATGTACTGT
>NC_051390.1:10064184-10081684 GCF_015228065.2 Penaeus monodon | reverse complement strand
TATATATGTTGATTGAATAAAAAAATATATATTAATATATATATATATATATATATATATATATATATATATATATATATATATATGTGTGTGTGTGTGTGTGTGTGTGTGTGTGTGTGTGTGTGTGTGTGTGTGTGTGTGTGTGTGTGTGTGCGGGTGTGCGTGGTGCTGTGCGTGTGTGGTGGTGCGTGTGTGCGTGCGTGTGTGCGTGCGTGTGTATGTGTGTATGCATGTGTGTGTATGCATGCATGTATGTATGAATGAATGAATGTACGAATGCATGTATGTACATACACAGACACTTATCCCTCCATAAGCGCCTCACCCTCGGCGTGAATTACTTTAAATAATGAAACCCGAGAGCCGGCTCCTCCAGCCCGCGCCCCGCTGCTCCCTTTCTAATGACTACTTATCAAGCGATGTCACCCACACTTCCGACATCACAATGGCACTCCTGGCACCCCCCCCCCCTCCTATCCCCCCCTTGGCCCCGCGCCGGTGCCAAGGAAAGGGAACAACCGTGACGAACAATGGCTAGAGTCCCAATCCTTCTTCCTAGTTCTCTTTTTCCTGCTCCTATTCCTACTTCTTATTCTCCTTTTGTTTTTCCTTATTTGCTCTTCTCCTTCTCCTAGTTCTTCGTCTCCTACTCTTTCCACTTTCCATTACACCACCACGTCCCCCTTTTCCCTTCTTCTTCTTCTTCCACCTCTCTGCTTCTTATTCTTAGTATTATTATTATTATTATTTTTATTATTATTCCTCTCCCTCTTCCTAATCGCCCTTCCTCCCTTCTCCACGGAATTCGTCTCCTTCAGACTCCTCTCCTTCTTTCCTCTCTCCATCAATTGTCTCTTTTCCTCAATAATCCTCTTCCCGTCACCCCCTCGTCCCCCCCCCCCCCTTTTATCCACATCATTCTTAGATCAACCATACAAATTGCACATATCCTCCCCACTGCAAACGCTAAAAATGTCAACAAAAGCAACCTTGAGGACCCGTCGCCAAAATAATAGTAATAGTAATAGCAATAATAGCAGAAGAATAGCATCCCTGGCATTGTCTTCGAGGAACCTGCGACTGTGTGCTTAAGAGGCAGAAACAAGGTGCTCCTCCAAAAGGCGAGGCCCCGGGAGCTTATTATTCGCAACGTGCAATTTTTGCAAGATGCAATTTACGCCGAGACACATCTGGACCGCTCCGGCAATTTCCTCTTTTGGCGAGACTGACTTTGATTGACGCGTTCGGAACAATGGCATGTCAAGATGAAGGGGAAAAACTGGCTTGATGACACACACATAAATGCATACAAATACGAAGGCACTCATGCTTACAATCAGCTAAACGTACACACGACCAGACGATCACGAAGACAGACACGGCAGAGAAGACATACATACACGCAACACAACATAAAGCAGAGAAGGCACAAACGCACAGATACCCACATACACATACAAACACATACACCCACATAACAGAAAAAAATACCGGCAACCTACAAACACACACCCACACATAACAGAGACGACACAAATTCACACACATTCCCACACATGTTCCGAGAAAGGCAGAACGACGAGAAAGAGGGCGAGAGAGCATTTCCCAAGAAAGCCAGAGAAACAATGAACGACGCTCCTCAGCCGATGATGACCGATGAGGAAAGATCAATTCAGAGCGCGCTGTCGTCCCGGCGTGAGATCGGCCTCATTGTGTCGCGTCCGGGCGCCATCCTTCACACTCTCCGGGGCGGGAGGGCGGAGATGGAGTCCTATCTGCATATATAAACGACAATGAAAGGAGACGAGCTCTGGCCGAGGCAACCTTGAGGAGTCTTCGCTGGCCCCGTGCTTTCCCCCGTTTTCTATCTCCATTTTCTCTTTGATTCTTTCATTTCTATTTCTTGTCTTTCTTCGACAATGAGGGCGCTACTAATCTGATCATACTTCAGTCTCCCTTCTCTAATATTCCTTCTATTCCCTTTCGCAAGTTTCCCTCCCTTTCTTTCCCTTTCTTCCTCTCCGTTGCTCTGTCTCCTCCCTTAACGTGGCATGGACCCCCAGGCCTTAGGTGTTGACCTCCTCTGGACACCTTCCAAGATCGCTCTCAATCTCTCTCGCTCACGCTTAAATTATCACTTCACCGCCTCTCTGTCATATATATAGCACGCATTAAAATTCATGAGCTCAATGCAGTCGTATAATCTCTCTCTCTCTCTCTCTCTCTCTCTCTCTCTCTCTCTCTCTCTCTCTCTCTCTCTCTCTCTCTCTCTCTCTCTCTCCTCATTCTCTCTCTGTATGTATACATGTATGTATGTAGATGTACATTACCCTTCCATCAATCTATGTTTCCTCTTACTTTTGATCATAAACGTACACATACGCATATGTGCACACACGTACACGTGTACACACACACACACACACACACACACACACACACACACACACACACACACACAAACACACACAGTAGCACGACCCTTGTCTCGGTTAGGTGGGGGTGAGGGGGAGGGGAAGGAGTGATTGGCAACGCCATTATCTGCTTTCTCCTCTTCAGAATATCAAACCACTAAAGGAAAGTAATTCAGGAAAGATAAGAAGTAAATCAACGCGGGTGTCTACTCGTAGAACAATCCCCATTTTAAAAATACGCGCCAAAAGAGTTCATATCAGCTTCCTCCTCCCCCCCCTCCCTCGCTTCCAGCCTAGTCGATAAGTCACACTCTTGCACACGCGCTCGCAACATGACCTTTTTCATATCACTCTCACTCGTGCGCATTAAGAGGGGGAGAAAGGGAGGAAAGGGAGGCGACTAGGTAAATAAGGGGGGAGGGAAAGGAAAAAGTAGGGAGGGGAGAAAGGGAGGGAAGGGGTGCGTGCAGGCTAACAAGGGGGAAAGTCTCCCCCCCCACCTTTACTCTCTCTCCCTTCGCCTCTCAGGCAAGTAATGACCATCTTGACAATATACGAAGGTTTAATAGGGGACAGGGGGTGGGGTAGGGGGCAGTTTTTGATCCCCTGGTCCCCGGGACACGAATCTCACTCCACTTATCCCCTAAATCACCTTTTTCCTAGAGCCTCTTTAGGTATGTGTGAGTTGCGAGAGTGCGTAGAGTGAGCCACGCCTCCTCCTGTCTTGCTCCAAACACACACACACACCTTCCGCCATCATTCTTCTCAGTGTATGTATGGTATCTCATTAACCCTTCTGCCTGCGGGGTCTCTCTCTCTCTCTCTCTCTCTCTCTCTCTCTCTCTCTCTCTCTCTCTCTCTCTCTCTCTCTCTCTCTCTCTCTCTCTCTCTCTCCCTTCCTCTCTCTCTCCCTTCCTCTCTCTTTCTCCCTTCCTCTCTCTACCCTCTCCCTCCCTCCCACCCTCTCCCTCTCCCTCCTCTCCCTCCCTCCCTCTCCCTCTCCCGGCTCTCTGGAATCATTACGGGGCCGTGTTGTTTTAATTACCGGTTACGGAGACTCTGGCCCTGGGATACTCATTTTACGGCGGACCGCAAGTATTTCTTCGGCTGATGAGGTAGTGTGTGAGGGAAGAGAGGGGTAAGAGGGAGGGAAGAGGGGTAAGAGGGAGGGAAAGTAAGAGAAAACAGAAGAAAGAGGGAATGTAAGAAGAAAGGAGGAAAAAGAGAGAATGGAAGAAAGAAAAAGCGAAGGAAGGAAGGAAAGAAGAAAGAGAGAATAACAGAAAGATAGAAAAAAAAGAAAAGAAAAGAAAAAGAAAAAGAAAAAGAAAAAGAAAGAAGAGGGGAAGACGAGAAGGAGGCAAACATCGAAGAGAAGAAATACACAAAAGTATCAGAGGAGAAAGAGAGTGTGGCCTGTGCGCGACCTGGAGCTTGAGCGGCCTCTTGTGGTGGCGGGAGCGAGGGCAAAGAAGGTTATATTTTACATGTGTGATTGTTTACACATCGATTGTGTGTGTGTGTGCGTGTGCGTGTGTGCGTGTGTGTGTGTGTGTGTATGTGTGTGTGTGTGTGTGTATGTGTTGTGTGTGTGTGTGTTGTGTGTGTGTGTGTGTGTGTATGTGTGTGTGTGTGTGTGTGTGTGTATGTGTGTATGTGTGTGTGCGTGTGTGTGTGTGTGCGTGTGTTTGTGTTTTGATGCTTTTATATGTTTTTTAAAACTTTATGTGGGAGTCTTTAGAATGTGGCGATGACACGGTGACGGTGCTCTGACATAGTGGCTGTCTGTCAGTAAGGTTCACCAAAACCTTTTCCTCTAACCCTACCCCACCCCCTACGCCCTGACCCCACACCAGAAAAGGCCTCGATAGAGCTGATGTAACGCCGTCTGGAGAACGCACACGCGCGCGCTTACATACATACATACATACACACTCTCACTCTTTCTTATTGTTTATCTCCCTCTCCCTCTCATTCTCTCTCCCTCTTCTTCCCTCCCTTTCCCTCTCCCTATCTCCTTATTCTTTCCTCTCCCTCTTTCCCTCTTCCTCTCTCCCCTCCCCCTTACTCTTTCCCCATTCTTCCCTCCCCCTCTCCCTCTTCTTCCCTCCCCCTCCCTCCCCCTTTCCTATTTCCCCTCCCACTCTCACACTCACCAATGCGCACATACGGTCTCCTTCCCTTTCTCCTGAGCCCTCTAACCGCCTCCTTCAGCCTAAGACCACGTAACACGGGGCGCCGTGGCTGCCTCTCCACACAAAGGGTTATTTCCATTTCCGCCCAAAATTTCCCCCGAAAGTGTGTATTTAAATGCGCTCCCAGCTGGTGGGGGGAAGGGGATGGGGCGGGGGCAGGGGAATGGGGGGGGAGTGAGGGAGGGTGATGGGTGTGGGGGAGGTGAAAGACGTGGGAGAGGGAGGGGCAGAGGGAGGGGTTGGTAAGAGGGGAGGTAATGGGGTGGAGGAGGTGAAAGGGGTGGGGGAGGGGGAGGAAGAGGTGGGGAGGGGGAGGAAGAGGTGGGGAGGGGTGGAAGAGATGAGGTGGGGGAGAGGAGGGGAGGAGGGAGGAGGGAGGAGAGGAGGGAAGGGAGGAAGGAGGAGGGGAGAGAGAGGAGGGGAGAGAGGTGGGAAGGAAGGGGGGGCGGGGGTCCTTACCAAGCGGCGTTGCTCCAGTGACTCCTTCCCGCTGGAACTGGTTCATTCCCTCTTCCTCTTCCTCTTTATCTGTTATTTTTGTGTCTTTCTTTCCTTTCAATTCCGTTGCGCTCTCTCATTCTTTCTTTCTTTTCAATGTATTTGCTTCATTTGCTATCCACTGTCTTCTCTGTTTACAATATATTCTTTCGAACTTTTTAAGAATGAACCAATATTAACCTCACACACCCATCCACCCACCCACACACACACACTCACACACACACACACACTCACACACTCACACTCACACACACACACACACACACACACACACACACACACACACACACACACACACACACTCACACACTCACTCACACACACACACACACAAAACCTTTCTCCTCATCCCCTTCCTCCCCATCTGCTTCCTAATGCCACACACACACACTCATCCCTTAAAAAAAGCCTCGAAATAAACAGCAAGCAAATCCCTTCCGAGTCAACCCTGGAGAGGTCGCTTCCTTCAACGGTACAACAAGTCATACTCAAGGCGCCGCGTCATCGAAAACATTCTCGATTCGCGCTTCGATTCACGAGCCGTGTGCTTCAGAAGCTTTTTTTTTTATATACTGTTGTTTTTCAAAAAGAAACTTTTTTTAATATATACTGTTGTTTTTTTAAAAAAAAGAAGAAGAAATTGGAGAAAAAGATGATGGTGATGATCAAGAACTTAAAAAGAAGAAAAAAGAAAAGAAAAAAACAACTCGTCAATTCAACTGTTTTTTATTTTATCTTTTCGTTTGTTCGTGAATATTTACAATACTATTTTATGTATTAATAAAAACCAAATATTAAGATAAATGTACAGCACGATAGATTAAATATCATAAAACTCAATGTTAATCGAGAGAGAGAGAGAGAGAGGGGGGGGGGATATATATAGAGAAAGGGACAGACAGAGAGAGAGACAGACAAAGAAAAAGACAAAGAGAGAGAGACAGAAAGAGCCAGAAGGAAAAAAGAGACTAGAGAGAAAACGACAGAACAGAAACAAACAGAAACAAGAGAGAGACGGAGAGAACGTCCCAGGCTCGGAACCGCCAATCCAGCTGCGCAATCCAGGTCACTGCGAATGACCTTCCGACAGTTATTGGCAGGTCAAAGCTCCGACGCGCACCTGGCCATGACGACCACGTGACGACTCGGATTCACGGCAATGCGAATCGTCCGCTTGGGGGAGAAGGGGGAGGGGGGGAGGGGGTAATGATTACTTGGGATTGGAAGGGGTGGAGGGGGGGTGGGGTAAGGAAGGGGAGAGGGAGAGAAGGAAGAAAGGAAGGAAACGAGGAAGGAAAGTGAGGTGGGAAGAAGGAAGGAAGGAGGGGTGGAGGAAAGAAAAGAGAAAGGAGTGGAAGGAAGGAAGGAAGTAGAGAGAGAGAGGGACGAAGGAAGGGAAGAAGGAAAAGAAGGAAGGGAAGGAGAGACAAAGAACGAACAAGCAAGCACATACAAGGCCTAGGCTATCAGAAAGAAAGATAGACAGATAGAGATGGAAACCGACAAACGGAAAAGAGAGAAAGGGCAGAGAGGAGCAGGGAGAGAGAGAGAGAAAAAAAGACCTCTCTGACACACTCACGTCGGAGAGCGATAACGGCGGCAATCTTTTCCACGAAACTGGTACAGGAAGTCTACTTTTTCTGATTCTGACTGACTGCTGCAGCGGCGGTTGACCCGAGGCTGAGTCTGCATGTGCACGTTGCACGATGATAACCCGCTGCAGGTTGCACAGGAGACTGCAGTGGCGAATCGAGCACGAATTAAGTGTATCAACACTGTATCTAATTTCGACAACACAACCACTGATTTCATAAACGTTGTTAATGATACATTCATCATCTCTCGGAGACAGACAAACAATCTGTTGTGTAACCGTTGCAGTCATAAACAACGAGTTTTCGTCATTTTTATATTCGTGAAGACCACTAACCTCTTCTCTTCTATTTCTCTCTCTCTCTCTCTCTCTCTTCTCTCTCTCTCTCTCTCTCTCTCTCTCTCTCTCTCTCTCTCTCTCTCTCTCTTCATCATATTTTTAACATGCTAACGAATTACGCCTCCTATGAAGCAACTCCCCCCCTCAAAAGAGAGAGAGAGAGAGAGAGAGAGAGAGAGAGAGAGAGAGAGAGAGAGAGAATAAGAATAAGAAGAGGAAGAAGAAGAAGAAAGAAGAAGATACACCGCCCCCGAGGAACTCCTGGAGAAACGGAGCCTTTTCCCGAACTTTCCCCCGAGGGCCGCCCAAAGTCACGGGCGCGGCAGGCCGCATGAAACCTCCGGCGCTCCAAATGCTCTCCCTCTTTTGCCAAACGGAGAGAGAAAACCTCAGAACATCTCACAATAACCTCCGCGGCCGCAATCACTGGAAAAAGAGAGGGGGGTTTCCGCAATACCGAGGCTTGAGAGAGCGTTGCAACCCCCCCCCCCCGCTTGCTGTCTCCGGGATTTCGGTTTCGTTGCAACCGGGTTAGGCAAAGGAGGCCGGAGCTTGGGTGTCCCTGGGGTTCATAACAGGTCGTCTGCTGACCTGTGACCTGCGCTCGCGGTTCATGTCTGCATTCTTATGATCCCCATCAAAACCAGTCAAGTCTTTGTTACTTATAACATGATTATTGATAATCATTATCATTCACCATCAGTTTTATTACTGTTATTACCATTATTATTATTTTCATGATCATCATTATCATTATTAATATCATCATCATTATTTATCAATATTATCATCATCATCACTTCCGATATTCCTAATTACCAATTCAATACGACACATCCAGAAAGGCATGAATGAGAATGAATTGTGAAGATATTCATTCTCATTCATACCTTTCCTATATTCCTATTACCGGCATCACTATTAATAACTGAACTATTACTAATATTATTGTAATAGCAACTATTTATAGTGTAAGAAAAAAAAATAATATATACGTAATATATAATATATATATATATATATATATATATATATATATATATATATATATATATATATATATATATGTGTTTGTGTGTGTGTGGTGTGTGTGTGTGTTGTGTGTGTGTTGTGTGTGTGTGTGTGTGTGTGTGTATGTATGTATGTATATAATATGTATATTATCATCATCATTATTTACCATAGCATTATTACTAGCCCTACCACCATCTTTCATAGCAACACTCTCCTCCATAAAAAGTGCACGTCTGTCCTAACCGCCCGTCATTATATTCATGACCTCCCGCATTACCATTACAAGCTCGTAAACAAAATGAACTAATTCCCCCGGCCATCAACGACAAGCATAAAACATGTTTCGCTTCCAGAACCGATACGGGCACGATGCCAGCGCCATCTGGAATTCTCGAACTGTAAATCAAGTGAGCGCGCAACTTGGAGCTATAAAACGTCTTTTCCTCCCCTTTTATCCTCTCCTTGTTTTCTGTTTTTATTCCTCCTCTCCACCCTACCCTACCCCCCCCCCCTTTTTTTTTGTATCCTCCCAAAAAACAAAATCGTTGTCGTAAACCTGTCTTAAAAATCGTGCCCCTCCCCCCCTTCATCCTTCCCCTCACTTAGCTTCCCCCCCCTCTTTCCTTTACCCCCACCCCCCCATTACGTGTTAAAACAAGGAAGTTTAGACACCGAGGTGGGGGTGGGGGTGGGGTAGAGATAGGGTTAGGGGGTATAGATGGAGGTGGGGTGGGGGGTCGCATTTAGACCTATCGTAACAATAGCAGGCTGATGAGAGACGGAAAATAATCGGTGTGGTTTACGTAAGTGAGACATTGTCCCTTTTTTTTCTTTATGGCAGTATAAAAAAAAGAAATACGACAAGGGGAAATTAAACACAAGAAAAACAAAACAAAACAAAAAGAAAGAAAGAAAGAAAAAAAAAAGAACTCATCTAAAATCAAGAAGTTTCCATTCCCGAAATCCGACCTTCTCAACACCAGACGCCTCGTGATTGCCCCATGATACCGAAACAACGCTAAATAATTCAAGGCATTCGGGATGACTCGCAACAAAACGCCCGATTATCAGACCCCCCCCCCCACAAAAGGTCATCCCAGACATCCCATGACACCGACGCGGAACAGAGACGCATGCCATCGATGACTGACGCCTTTACGCACTTAATACCCACACTGACGCAATTAATACCCACATTGATGCATTTAATACCCACCTCTGACGATGATCTTGCAAGGCGCGTTCAAATCCGCATGCTCGAAAATACCGGGGAGATGGGGGGGGAAGGGGGGGGGGGGGTAGCGAAAAATTCGAGAAACCCGCGAGGCAATCCAGCAGCATTCGAAGGCCGAGAGGGAGAGAGATGCAGCATCCCAAAGCATCCCGATGTCGACCCGAGATTTAGAAAAAAAAAAAAGTTTCCGTATAAGAGGAAAATCGTTGTTGCATGTCGCTGGTTGTTGCAGATCAAGAGGCCGAAAGGTTATCTTGCAAATGAATAACGTCACACCCGTTATTAGACCTAGTTCGCGAAGGCTGTTCTTAATTACTGCATTTGCTGCGCCATTAACAAACGCTTGGGAATAAGCAGGGGAGAGGGGGACGGGAGGCGAGGGGATGAGGAGGTAGAAAGGGGAAAGGGGGAGAGAGGGGGAGGCGGGGAAGGGGAAGGGAGGGGGATGCGGTGAAGGGGGAGGGAGGGGGAGGCGGGGAAAGGGAAGGGGGGGGAGGCGGGATATTACGAGCGCTCTTGTCGTTATGGTGATGAGCATCGGAGCCAAATGAGCAATTATGACTTTATCGTTAACATAAGCTCTGTTATGTTACTGTAAGGACTAGGTCGACCAGACGCATGGTAAACATAAACATTATACATGTGTATGTGTATATGTATGTATGTATGTATATAAACACACACACACACACACACACACACACACACACACACACACACACACACACACACATACACACACACAACACAACAAAAATATTATATATATATATATATATATATATATATATATATATATATATATATATATATATATATATATATATATATTGATTTAGTGTGTGTGTGTGTGTGTGTGTGTGTGTGTGTGTGTGTGTGTGTGTGTGTGTGTGTGTGTGTGTGTAAATCCACTAAAATGAGAGGGGGGGGGGCAAAGAGAGAAGAAAGGGATGGGAAGCGAATGGGGAGGAGGAAGAAGGAGAGACGAGAAGACGAAAAGAGGAAAAGAGAGAAAAAAAAGGAAAAGAGATTTAAAAAAGAGAGAGAAAGGGATAGCTGAATGATGAAAACACAAACATGAAAATAGGTGTTTAGGAAAAAGAGGTCGACGGAAAAGGAGACAGTGGAAAGAAGGCCAAGGAAAGTCGTCAGGAAGGGTGATGACATCAGAGAAGGTATGAAGTAGAGGGTTGAAATGGGAGGAGGGGGGGGGGGATGAGGTTGTAATATGTTGGGGAGGGAAAGGGATAAGGTTGTCAAGGATGGGGGTGGGGGATGAGGTCGTCAAGGATGGGGGTAGGGGATGAAGTTGTCAAGGTTTTGGGTGTTGGTGGGAGCGGGGGGGGGGATAGGGAGGGGGGGCGGTCACGAAACTGAAAGACCTTGTTCGTGCTGGCGCTATTATAATCAAGCCAAAATTGCGCGCGCCGCCCTAGATCGCGCCTGAAATAATTGTTCCGCCATTTAACCCTGCAGAGTGGGGGGGAAAAAATTAGCTGTGGGTGTAGAGTCAAGCGCGTGCCCCTGCCAGTCACCGGAGGGAGTTTAAGAGGCCAGAGGGGTATGGAGTGGGGGGCAGGGAGGTAAGTAAGGGGGTATGATGGTGGTCAGGGGGGGGAAGGAGGGGGCAGGGGGTAGGGGAAGGAGGGGGCAGGGGGTATGGGGTAAGTAAGGGGGGTACGAGAGTGGTCAGGGGGTAGGGGAAGGAGGGGGCAGGAGAACGAGGCTAAGGCATAATTATAAAAATTAAACATCTGAGTCTGCCAGATATTTACTGCTTCTCGAGGCACCGTCGTAATAGCGTGAAAATCCGTGAGAGAGATTATCGAAAATAGTTCTGTTTTTCGGAAAAAGAGCTGAAAGGAGCTAAAATTAAGACACTCTGCCTTAAGATTTTCAGCGAGGCCTTGCAAGCACCTGCTCCCGAACATTCACATAAACAAACGCGGTAAAGGATGATTATAATCGTAATGGTAATAAAGAGAGAGGTTGGAAATAAGAGAGAGTAAGGGAGGGTGTTAAGGAGGAAGAGGGAGAGGGAGAGGGAAGGAAAGAAAAAGGGAGGAGGGGTAGGGAGGGGAAGAGAGAGAGGGAGAGGGAGAAAGCTAAAGACAAAAGAGAGAGAAAGAGCGAGAGAGAGAGAGAAGAGAGAGAGAGAGGAAGAAAAGCGAGAGAAGAGGAGAGAGAGAGAGAGAGAGAGAGAGAGAGAGAGAGGAGAGAGAGAAGAGAGAGAGAGAGAGAGAGAGAGAGGAAGAGAAGAGAGAGAGAGAGAGAGGAGAGAGAGTGAAAGAGAGAGAGAGAGAGAGAGAGAGAGAGAGAAAGTAAAGAAAGAGAGGAGGAGAGAGAGAGAGTGAGGAGAGAGAGAGAGAGAGAGAGAGAGAGAGAGAGAGAGAGAGAGAGAGAGAGAGAGAGAGAGGCAGCCAGCCAGACAAACAGAAACAAACAAACAGAGAGGCAAAACACATCCACCTCAAACTCCCGGTCTATTTCGCCCTCGCCAATCAAGCGTCGTCTATTACCACGTGCAAGGTAATGTGCAAGTACACGCTCTATAAAGGTTAAGTCTTCAGTCGTACCGAGTAATTCATACGGCGGTTATTTGGCTTTGGGTTTATGCAATGTTTGCCGCGGGAACTTTGGCGATTCCGAGATGATGATTTCAAAAAGGCTGTTCGACTGTATGACTTTAATGTTGTGTAATCTGTGATTCGAAAACGGTATAATTTGTATCATTATATAAACAGAGAAATAAAAGTGTGTGTGTATGTGTGTGTATATATATATATATATATATATATTATATATATCTATATATATATTATATATATAGATATATATATAATATATTAGTATATATAATATACATATATAGGAATACATCTATATAATATATATACATATATTATATATATATATATATATATATGCTGCTATAAAACAACAGAGAAGAAGGAAGAGAGACGAGGAGAGTGAGAGAGAGAGAGAGAGAGAGAGAGACGAGACGAAGAGTAGAGAGAGCGATGAGGAGAGAGAGAGAGAGATAGAGAGAGAGAGAGACGGAAAGAAACAGAGAGAGAGAGGAGTCAGAGAGAGAGAGATTAGAATGAGAGAGAGGAGAGAGGAGGAGGAGAGATTCTCAGAGAGACGACGGAGGAGATTAGAGAGAGAGAGAGAGAGAGAGAGAGAGAAATATGCCTTTATATGTTTTTGTGTCCGTATCCGTGACAGATCTCTAGACTGAGACGAAAATCAAAAAGGGCTGCAAGAGAAACCACTAATTTACGTCACTCACGCGAATGAAAGCGTCAACACTCACCAAATGCGAATAAAAAAAAGATGATAAACGACCATATAGAGAGAAAATTTCGATTACCTACTTTCTACTTTAGCTAACACGAACGTCCATTGCATCGGACACAAGCGCCCACACCCACGATCGATCTGCTACAAACGCTAAGGAGGCAAAACTGATATCAAACATGGGGATGAGTGTTTACCTGGTCCGCGGACATGATGACCCACTCATCTGTTGCCCACCCCGAACCTCTGACCCACCTCTAGGGCACTCATGACCCACCTCTACCCCACCCCTGACCCACCCCGATCCCACCCCAGAGCTATCTCTACCCTACTCCTGACCCACCCGAACCCACCGCTGACCCATCTCTAACCCACCCCGATCCCACCACCCCTGATCTATCTCTAACCCACCCCTGACCCATCTCTAACTCACCCCTGATCCACCTGTAACCCACCCCTCACCCACCTCTAACCCACCCCTCACCCACCTGTAACCCACCCCTCACCCACCACTCATACCCCTGCCAACTACTCTCGGGTCACAGGGCATGATTCAGCCATACCCACGGGTGGATCTTCAATTCCATGTATAGGTACTGTATGCGGGTAGAAGGTTGAGATGATGAGAAAAATATTAATGAATGAGCGAGAATAAAGTAAGAGAAAATGAAAGTGAGTGTGGGGAAAGAAAGAAAGAAAGAAGAAGTGAAAGGACAAGAAAGAGAGATAGACGAAGGAGGAGGGAGGGAGAGAAGAGTGAGAAGAGAGAGAGGAGAGAGGGTGGAGGGAGGGAGGGAGAAGGGAGAGAGGAGAGAGAGAGAGAGAGAGATGGACGAGAGAGAGAGAGAGAGAGAGAGAAGAGAGAGAAGAGAGAGAGAGAGAGAGGGTGGGAGGGGGGAGGGAGGGAGGGGGAGAGAGAGAGGAGAGAGAGAGAGAAGAGAGAGAGATTGAGAGAGAGAGATAGAGATTGAGAGAGAAGAAGGATGAGGACGAGAGAGAGAGAGAAGAGTGAGGCGGAGGAGATAGGGAGGGAGGGAGGGGAGGGAGGGAGGGAGGGAGGAGGGAGGAGAGAGAGAGAGGGGGAGGGAGAGAGAGAGAGAGAGACGAGATGAGAGATGGAGAGAGAGAGGAAGGAGAAAGAGAAGAAGAGAGAGAGAGAGAGAGAGAGAGAGAGAGAGTACAGAAACAAGAGAAAAGAGAGGAAGTGGAAGAGGAAGAGCAGTAGGAGTCGATGGAGGAGGGGGGGGGAAGCCGGAGGAATAGTAGAACCGCAGAGAGAAAGTGAAGATGGGCGCCCCCCCTGGCACCCTCCACGCCCACATGCCTATCATCCCACCTCGCGGGCGGCCTCGATAGCAACAGCGAAGTCTCTCCCAGCCTTTCCTTCCAATCTCAGCATCTTAAGACCCACTAAAAAGCATCTTCTGTCTCTCGCCGTTATGACAGCCTTTTCCTCCCCGCCCACTGAGTGTCAAGGAGCAGCTCGCCGCCCTCGGATATGCGCCTTAAGCCCGTATAAAAAAAGCGGCGTGGTGGGACTCCCTCCCACTCCTCCCCCCCCATCCCCTCCCTCTCCTCCTACTCCTGCTCCTCCTCCCAGTCTTACTACTACTACTACTACTCTTACTACTACTTCTACTACTACAACTACTCCCCCCCAACGTACTACTGTATCCACTTTTACTTCTTTCTGTCTTTCTCCCACTCCCCTCAACACCCCACCACATTTCCCTTCAAACCTCGCTACTCTCCCCACTCACCCCTCCTCGCCCTCCTCCCCAGCCATGTCCCTCCCCTCAAACCTCTTTCTACTCCCCACCTCCCCTTCCAACCACTACCTTTTCTCCCCTCCCCACCACCCTTTGACTTCAAACATCCCCCCAACATCTTTACTCCCGTTAAGATGTCTCCCCCCCCCCCCCACGGAACAAAGAAATGGCGCA
This sequence comes from Penaeus monodon, assembly GCF_015228065.2. Lineage (NCBI taxonomy): Eukaryota > Metazoa > Arthropoda > Malacostraca > Decapoda > Penaeidae > Penaeus > Penaeus monodon. Next base: position 10,067,150 of record NC_051390.1, on the reverse strand, counting down.
GAACCCGTTTCCTTCACAAATAACCCACGGAGGTGTTACTGCCTCCAAAGACGCGGCTGAATAAATAAAGAAAATCACAGAAGAAAGGGAAAAGACGTAGGCAAATAACTGGAGAGAAACGAAGGAAGGAAGGCAGGAAGGAGAGGAAGGAAGGAGGGGAAGGTGGAGGGGTAAGGGAGGTGGGGGGGAACGGAAACAGCGGGTGTTACACCTGTATGCTAAGTTATGTGGCACCTGTTACTTTCCCAGGTGTAAGGCCGACACGCAGTGCCGGGGCGGAAAGGAACAGAACGTCAAAGGACCGCAAAGGAACGGAGCAGAACAGAAGGGAACAAAAACGGAATGGAATGGAACAGAAAAGAACAGAACGGAACAGAACGCAAAGAAGCGGAACGACGGGTGGAAACCTCCTGCATATTTTCTAGAAAGCCGGAAGCGAAGGGCCACAAGATAACCACCGGGGAGGAATCTTCGGTGACTGCGAGGTCGCCGAATACGCATGCAAGGGTAACATCACGGCGCAAGAACAATCAGCTGCGTACTCGAACAAAGCAATAATATTTATGCGTGCGTGAGAACACACACACGTATTTGTCTGTAATGTACACGAACGCACACACTCACACTCGTACGTAGGCGCGTTGGGCTGTTAACGATCGCACTCACTTTCATCGCACAACGTAAAAAAAAGGATTGAAACTGCCAAGCAATCGCGTTTACCTGCGCAAGAAAACCCCCATTTCAACTTATAACAAACAGCGCATTACAAAGTCATTCAAAAAAAACAACCGGGCGTTCTTTTTTCTCCCTTAATCCATTCTTTTTTGGGTGATTACTCTCATATCGTAAACCCCAATCCAGCAAAACGCAACAGGAACAAAAAACTTGGGAGAAAAAAATAAAACAATGATATAAAACAGAGAGACACAAGTACAGACACACAGAGACGCTCTTCCTCTCTCTTTCTCTCTCTCCTCTCTCTCTCTCTCTCTCTCTCTCTCTCTCTCTCTCTCTCTCTCTCTATCTCTCTCTCTCTCTCTCTCTCACCCACACACAATGTATCCCTTCCCCTTTCCCCCTCCCCCTCCCCCTCCCCTTCCTCTCACTCCTTCCCACGTCCGGCACTGTAAGATGGACGTTCTGGCGATGCAATTACACGCAGATCGGATGAAAGAAGAAGACGCTCTTGACCCACATCGAAATTCCGTATTCCCACGAGATGGACGCGAAGTACACCCGAAGTGACCTCTCAGCGCTGCATGCTTTGAGGGGAGGGGGAAGAAGGGAGGGAGGGAGGGGACTGAAGGAGGGAGAGGGGGAGAGTGGGAATGGGGAGAGGAGAGGAGTGTTAAAATTCGGTAGGGAGGGAGGGAGGAAAAGAAAGAGGGAGAGTGAGATAGACAGACACAAAAAAGGCACAAACAATTGCATGCAGAGAAACCCCAGTCCAGCCAACCCACCTACACGATGAGCGATAAACAATATCTTGCAATATCTATCCATCTAAATTATCAAAATTTAATCATAGCATCTTGCAATCTTGCAGGAGCATATATCAAGCAGATAAATTAGTAAATATCCCAACATCCTGTACGGTTATTTCAGACTGGAAGGGAGAGAGAGAGAGAGAGAGAGAGAGAGAGAGAGAGAGAGAGAGAGAGAGAGAGAGAGAGAGAGAGAGAGAGAGAGGGTGTGAGGGAGGGAGGGAGGGAGGGAGGGAGGGAGGGAGGGAGGGAGGGAGGGAGGGAGGGAGGCAGGGAGGGAAAGAAAGAAAGACATGGGAAGAAAGAAAAGAGAACAGGGAAGGATGGAAGGAGAGATGAAAGGAAGAAGGGGGAGGAAAAGAGTGAGGAAAGTAGATGATAAGAAGATGAAGGAGGAGGACAGGAGAAGTTACGAGGAGGCGAGGGAGGAGGGAGGAGGGAGAGGAGTCGGTGCAATAAAGATAGTGAAAGTGTAAGGGGCGAATATTTACCAAAGGGGGACGGGGAGGGACGTTATTCTGCAACGCTTTCACAAGATATTCCATCCTTCAATTGGCTCTCTTCATTCGGATAATGATCTTTATCGCTTTCAATGGTGCTAAGTCACTGGAGGTATTATCTTTCTTTGGCGTTGATTTGACACGGATATATCTTAAGATTTATCTATTCATACATAGTTAGACAAACAGACAGGCAGACAAACATACACGCGCGCAATATATACATATAATGTACTTAAAAATGCGTCCACAGTACACAAACATACATGAATACACGCGTACATGCACGCAACCTTCATTATATCTGGTAAAACATATGTCAGAGAGAAAAAAAAATGAAAGACGCGTCCTGCCAGGTACAAAAGCATATATATCCAACCTCCCAGCACAATATATACCCCGAAATAAATTCTCGCAACCGAAGTTTAGCGTCACCCTTGGATTCCGAAAAAGGAAGGGCAATATCAAGGGGGAAAATGCACTGCCTCCCGAGACGCCACTTAAATCCCAATATGAAATCCCTTCCTTGGAAATCAAATCGTTCCATTACATTTAAAAAAAGATAAGTGGGACGCGTCCAATACGACTCCACGACCCGCAAAAGGGAAACTTCAGGCCCGCGCACTGCAATTAACAAGGGTGCATCAGCTGATTTGACACACTCCAGTACACACCGATTATACGTTCCGCCGTGCCTTATGAACAGAACTGCTTGAAAAAAAAAATGTAAGAAAAAAAAACAGGACACTAAGAAGGGAGAAAGTATTTGATATCATCTAAATCCAAAAAGGAAATTAGGAAACATTAATTCCTCGCCAATCACAACGCTTCCATTTGGGTGCTGGAGGACGTCACACGCGTCGTGTTATTACCACTCATTTGTTACAGGACCCGGAGGCACACGGCAATTACTTTACACCTGTCACAATGAACACGTAACAAGCTGCACGTTATGAGTTTCAGAAGTTTGTTGCTTTTCATG